>NC_056728.1:599604952-599722452 GCF_019279795.1 Protopterus annectens
GGAGTTATGTGATACGGCTAAACCATTTGTACATGAGGTGGTGTACAATGAACAAATTGCAATATTATCAAAACAATTAATATTACTTGAAAAAAATTTGAAATCACATATGATTAGCAAATTTGCTAGAGACGTCAAAGATTATTCTGGGGGGAACCATATGAGTACAAAAGAACTGTACAGTTTGTTGATAATAAAAATACTAATGCAGGGCCACACAAACATAAGAGGTAAATTTTAAAGAAAACACATTATGTCTCGTCCGATACATCAGCGGATGAATTGTCATCTGCTACAGATACTGATATACCAACACCTTCACAATCTCCTGTGACTAAGAAAGCTAATATCAGTGCCACTTTAGAAGAATTAGAAGGGGTGGATGTTAACATAAACACAGGGATGCACAAATCCAAAACTCAGAGCTGCTGTTAGTTGAGGTAGGATACTCACGCTAAAACACTAGTAAAACTCAGTCCAAAAAGATGCGTGACTTTCCAATGAGCAATAAAATGAAAGTAGAAATTCAAACAAATAAATCCATGTAAGTTAGCAAATTGTTTATTCCGCTTCTTCAGACTCTTTACACAAACTAAAACTTAGAACATCACTTTTAAAACCAACAAAAGCTTGTGATAGGATCTCTATAATCACATGTTTCCTTCATTTAAAAATACAGTAACCCATTAAACTCAGTTCCATGAATGTTACCTTATTCAGCTAAGAAAAATACTGGTATATTAAAAGTAAGAACTGAATAGTTCAAAATAAACATACATAAAAACATACATAAAAACATACATAAAATGCATTGGTGCCCAAGCATATATTATATTATATTAAACAATTGAGTATATCTCAGAGCCTTGTCATATTTACTTATCATCTCATGGTGCTTTAGAAACATCTCGTACTGAACTTTCAGGCAGTATATATCAAAAAAGCCATTTCAGACTTGGTTAGTATAACCCAAACTGCTTGTAATGCACATATTTACAAAGTGTGACTTTAGATATTTCCGTGTTTTACTGGAAGTTCATACTATCCAGAGTAGACTCGTAAAACAGTCAACAATTACAGGTGGTTAAAACTTGTATCACATTAGTTAGGCTATTCTTCGTATAAATCAAAAGTTAAAACAGTTTTTCAAAATTACTTATTTTCTGCAGACTCTGAAACGCTTTTAAAATTCACAGCACAACAAAGTATTTCTTTATGTGCCTGGTTAATTCTTGAATGCAAAACAAAGAACGCTACTGTGCGTTCATAAAAATAAACATTGTGTCTATTTAAAAAAAGCCGATTAGGCTTACAACAGGCATAAGTACATGACGAGCTTTTCAATAGCTGTCCATTAGTTCATGCCTTAGTCTCTTCAATCTCCGTTATTAAACAGGGACATTTGACATTTCAGGATGTGAACATAACTTACAAAAATGTGAGTGGAAGAATGCTTCAACAATAAACGAAGCAACAAAACGTCTATATGGAAACAGAGCAATATCTTAATAATTAACTTGACTCTCGTACAGATCCACAATGGTGGAAATAAGCACACTGACTTAAGCAACCATTAATTGCACTTTATAATTGTTACAACCTTGATACCCAACTTTAAAATATAGACATTGTGAAATGTTAAAACTCTTATGTGGTGAAGCGGAAAATATAGGGAAGGAATACATGAGGGGAAAAAGGGAAATGGGAAGTATTTTGGCACATGTAATCTGTTAATCACGAATGGCATCCTGAGGTGTCTTACATTAGTTTATAAACAGTACTTTTCAATACTAAATATATGTGTGCAAAGATTCATTTCTTATGACAAATGTTGAAAGTATATGAAATGCCTACAATATGTCTGAGTATATAGATAGGTCATCTACACCATGGTCATAATGTTGTGAGGAAAATGTGCCTAACTAATGTGGAATTTAGAACAGTTAGTGGGAGATCTCTTTACCTGCGTAATCTTCTACTTTTCAAAATGGCTTTATTTGGATTTTATCGTTAAGGCCTGGTGGTTTATCGGACCTTAATCTTATGATCCATCTTGTTTCTTGTTCTAAAGTTCTGTTAATTAGATCACCACCTCTGAATCCTTCATACACACGTTGAATGGCACAGAACTTAAAGGAATGACTGGTACCAGTTGAACTTTTATGTCTAGCCAATGCATTGGTTTCTGTGCCTACTCTAAGATGGTACGAGCGTGTGTTCCTAATCCTCTCCTTAAATGATCTATTTGTTTTCCCTATGTAGTAACTATTACATCCTAAACATTTAGCCATATATATGACATTTTTACTTTCACAGTTGGTGTTAGTGTTAAAATTGTAAATGCGTCCTGTAGTAGGGTGCTCAAAACTAGTTTCTTTATTAATATAAATACATTGATTGCAATGACCACAGGGTACTGTGTTTCTATTCACTGTCAACCTGTTAACTAGTGGATGTCTTGGTCTACATAGGATACTCTTCAGATTGGGAAGGTTTTATAAGCTATACGAGGTGTGGGGCCAGCAATCTCACTAACTTCTATATCTGAATTCAAAATACCCCAGTGTTTCTTCATAATGCTTTTCACTTGCAGGCTCATTTTACTAAAAGTAAGGTTAGCTCTAACTTCATTCCTAGGGGAACCTGAGCTAGTGGTCATTGCTTCATGTGCCATAAAATATGGTTTCGCAGTACTTGTTCTTAAGGTCTCCACTGTGTTAATAGTGTCTAATATTTCTTTTCTTTGTAACCTCTCTCCAGAAATCTCTCCTTCATGTCCTCTATTCCTGAAACATAAGTTTCTTGTTGTGGATTCAATCTAGATACCCTCATAAATTGTCCTTTAAGGACGTTTTGAAATACATGGTGGGGATGCATACTTTGTCTATGTAATATATTGTTTCTTTGGCAATCTTTTCTATATATAGTTGTGTTGATCATACCATTGGTCATTCTAAATACTTCCACGTCCAAAAATGGAAGATTGCTAACTGAGAAGTTTGCAGTAAATTTTAAGAAGTCCGTGGTATTGTCCAAGTAAGAAACAAAGTTTAATAGGGAGGGTTCATCTCCAAGCCATATAAAAAGAGGTCGTCCACAAAACGACAGTACATTGCAGCATGTTCTATAAATGATAGATTATTGAAGAGAAAAGTATCTTCCCATCTGGCCATGACTAGGTTGGCGTAGCTATTTGCACATGATGTGCCCATAGCCACGCCATCCTTCTGTAAGTAAATGACTTCTTCAAATGCAAAGACATTATTAGTTAATATAGTCTCTAATAGCAGGGTCACAAGGTCAATCTTTCTGTCAGTGAAGTCTGAATGTGCTTTCAAATATTCAGTGATCAGTCTTATTCCTACGTCATTGGGGATCACTGTGAATAAGCTAACCACATCAAGTGTCACAAAGAAAAAATGTTGGTTCGTATCCAATTTAGTATTGAAAAGTACTGTTTATAAAAACTAATGTAAGACACCTCAGGATGCCATTCGGGATTAACAGATTATATGTGCCAAAATACTTCCCATTTCCCCTTTCCCCCTCATGTATTCCTTCCCTATATTTTCCGCTTCACCACATAAGAGTTTTAACATTTCACAATGTCTATATTTTAAAGTTGGGTATCAAGGTTGTAACAATTATAAAGTGCAATTAATGGTTGCTTAAGTCAGTGTGCTTATTTCCACCATTGTGGATCTGTACGAGAGTCAAGTTAATTATTAAGATATTGCTCTGTTTCCATATAGACGTTTTGTTGCTTCGCTTATTGTTGAAGCATTCTTCCACTCACATTTTTGTAAGTTATGTTCACATCCTGAAATGTCAAATGTCCCTGTTTAATAACGGAGATTGAAGAGACTAAGGCATGAACTAATGGACAGCTATTGAAAAGCTCGTCATGTACTTATGCCTGTTGTAAGCCTAATCGGCTTTTTAAATAGACACAATGTTTATTTTTATGAACGCTATGGTATGTACGCACAGTAGCGTTCTTTGTTTTGCATTCAAGAATTAACCAGGCACATAGAAATACTTTGTTGTGCTGTGAATTTTAAAAGCGTTTCAGAGTCTGCAGAAAATAAGTAATTTTGAAAACTGTTTTTAACTTTTGATTTATAGAATAGCCTAACTAATGTGATACAAGTTTTAACCACCTGTAATTGTTGACTGTTTTACGAGTCTACTCTGGATAGTATGAACTTCCAGTAAAACACGGAAATATCTAAAGTCACACTTTGTAAATATGTGCATTACAAGCAGTTTGGGTTATACTAACCAAGTCTGAAATGGCTTTTTGATATATACTGCCTGAAAGTTCAGTACGAGATGTTTCTAAAGCACCATGAGATGATAAGTAAATATGACAAGGCTCTGAGATATACTCAATTGTTTAATATAATATAATATATGCTTGGGCACCAATGCATTTTATGTATGTTTTTTTATGTATGTTTTTTATGTATGTTTATTTTGAACTATTCAGTTCTTACTTTTAATATACCAGTATTTTTCTTAGCTGAATAAGGTAACATTCATGGAACTGAGTTTAATGGGTTACTGTATTTTTAAATGAAGGAAACATGTGATTATAGAGATCCTATCACAAGCTTTTGTTGGTTTTAAAAGTGATGTTCTAAGTTTTAGTTTGTGTAAAGAGTCTGAAGAAGCCTTTGGCGAAAGCGCTTACTCGTTTGGAATAAACAATTTGCTAACTTACATGGATTTATTTGTTTGAATTTCTACTTTCATTTTATTGCTCATTGGAAAGTCACGCATCTTTTTGGACTGAGATAAACACAGGGATAACAAGTTTGGATACAGTACTACAGATGATGATGCAGAAATAAATTAGTTCAGAATGTCCATAATATATAATCTTTTAGGTTATCATGTGTAGAGAGTGAATTACATAACAAAGGATTAAGTTTTATACCCAATTACTTGGTGCCTGAATATACTTTTGCTCAAGATGTGTTATCTTTTTGTTGTACTTTGAATCTTAAATTGTTTTTTTTTTACCAACAATCTAGCTTTGATCCTGTTCCAGATGGTTTTAGATTTAGAGCTTCTACCTTCATGCCACCTGTGAACAAAAATGTAGCTATCTTTCAAAATTTAGTTTTGAAGGATCTACATTTTTATATACTAAGAATCAGAACTCATATAATAATAATTTCTCTAAGTTACAACAACAGGCTTTTGTTAGGTTGAGTAAGAATAAAAATATTGTGATTAACAAAGCAGATAAAGGGGGTACTGTTGTGGTTAGTAATTGGGATATGTACTATCAAAAGGCTATGAAACAGTTGTCAGGTCACCAGTTTTACTCACAGATGCTCCTAGACCCTACATTGAAGTTCAAGAATGATATTGATGAGTTCCTACAAACTGCATTAGAAGAAGGCATTATATCTAGAGATGTAGTATACCATCTTACGGTACCAGATCCAGGTAAACAAATATTTTACATGCTACCCAAGATTCATAAGAGTTTGGATAACCCCCAGATAGACCCATTGTGTCTGGTAAAAGATATTTAACCAAACCACTTTCTGCATTTTTAACCAAGTATCTTAAGTCACTACTAATATATGTACGATGTTGTATTTAAGATACAACGGAATTTTTAAATATAATGGAAGCTGCAAATTGAAGATGGTTGGTTATTATGTATCTTGGATGTTTCTGCGCTTTATACAAACATTCCTCACTGGGCTGGGCTTATGGCTCTAGAGTTTTGGCTGAACAGAGCAGGTATATATTCCCTCTGGTTTTAACACATTTTATTGTGTTTAACAGAACATGTTCTCACAAAAAAAATGTTTTATTTTGGGAATCAATGTTATTTATAGTTGAAGGGGAGAGCTATGGGTGCCTCTTTTGTGCCAATATATGCAGACCTTTTTATGGGGTATGTTGAGGAAGAACTAAATTATAATGATTCCCATAATTTACTTTCGGACTGCATAGATATTTGGCGTAGATATCTAGATGATTGCTGGTTGGTTTGGAGGTCTGTCCCAACTTATTTAAAATAATTTGTGGAATACCTTAATGAAAATAAATGGGGATCCATTTTACGGTTGACTTTAATACTAAATCTAGTCACTTTTTGGATGCGACAGTCACAGTAAGACAAGATGGTACTTTACAAAGTTCTATTTATAGGAAATACCTGAAATTTAATACATTATTACATGCCATCAACTGTCAACCTAAACATATGATTAATAACATCCCAAAATCCCAATTCTTGAGGCTCAGAAGGATATGTTCATCCACTTCTGATCTAAGGTTACATGAACAGGATTTGGTTCGGAGATTTTCTGAGGGGGGCTATCCCAATAAGATTAATTATCAAGCTTGTAATTCTACTGAAGAATTTTCTATGCCTTTGTTGTTACAATTCAGCTAAGAGTAAGTCGGTCTAACAACCTGTAAGATTTATTAATAGCTTTGGGGATAATACCACTTTCTTTAAAGACATTGGAATATTTTGTTGATGGAAGGTAAATTTAAGGATATTGTATCTTCTAAATGTTTATTCTCTTATAGGAAAGGAAAAACTATAGCAGGTTGGTTTAATCATTACAAAAAGATTTATTTGAGGAGCAGAAATAAACATCAGATTAAGTTGGATGGGCACAAGTTAGTGGGTTGTTTTCCATATGGACATTGTCATTTTTGCAAATTTGTGAATAAAGATAAACACTTTAGTTCTAGGAATAGTTCTAAAGTCTTTGATATTTTGATACATGGGAACTGCAGTACAGATCGGGTAGTATATTTAGTGACCTGCTCCTGCTCAACATTTTATGTGGGACAAATTTTGTGCAATTTGAAGTTAAGAATGTCTGAAAATTTCAGTGATATAAGATGTGCCAACGCTACTAATGCTTTATATAAACATACTTTAAAACATGTTTCTGCACGTTTTATGTTTACTATTATTGACAGGGCTGATTTCAAAACTAATAATAAAGTGGGATGGCATGCACTACTAAACCAAAAAGAACAAATGTGGATTATTAGATTAGGGGTCTTATTCACACCAGGGCTTAATGAGCAGTTGTAAGATTTGATTGTGGCCATAATTGGCTTATTGAATGGTATTTAATCTCAGTAAATGATGAAAGATTTTCTGCACTGATGAATACTGCATAGCTGAAACCGGTATGCTATTTGTTATTCCTATATATATGTGGACCCTTTTGTTTTGACTTAAGTCTAGTTGGGAGATGATTTTGAGTGCTGGCTGTTTTGTACTACTGCATAGTTATAGTATCATGTCAGAGGCAGAAGTTAGATTTGTCAGGTATTGCTTGTATGGGGTAGTGAGGTCTGTTGTGGGTGGTCTATGCTAACCTGCACTGTTATATGAGCAGAGCCATGCACTAGTTAAATGGGTTTTAAGTAACTTTTTAAAATGAGTAGTGTTAGTAGCGGATCTCATGGTATGAGGGAGTGAATTCCGGATATTGGCTACATGATTTGAAAAAAGTGTCTCCTGCAACATTCTTAGCTTTGCTTACTTTTAGTAGAAGAGATTTATTAGTGGAACACAATACTTAACTATTGGAATATGGTTCAATTATATTTTTGAGAACGGGGATCTTTTCTGGCTGCTTAAGTTGTTTTTATGCTGTTATCAACTGATCCAGGGAAGTAAATAGTGTGGGAAGAAATAGCCAGGGAATTATTATGGCTAGGCTTGTATAGGCCCTAGGGCTGATAGCCTAGTACCAACCTATGAACCTATTATAAGCTATTAGATCTGGTAGATCCAACCAGGAAAGTTGTTTCGGGGTTAAACAGTGGTGCGAATAATATGCAGTCAGCAGCAAATTTTACTATTTTATTATAACAAGCTCCAAGTTTTCCTAGGTCTGTATTTTTCAAAAGGTTACTCAGGAACCTTTAATATCCACAGAAACATGGCTTTGTAACTCACAAGTTTTTTTCTACAAATATCTTCTTCATGAAAAAAAACAAACTTTGTCATTGTAAATGTAATAATATACTTTAACAGTATTAACTGACTGTTCTGATTGCACATTTTTTGTTTTATGTGTCAACATTAAATTCAACTCTGTCATATATATATATATATATATATATATATATATATACATATATATACACACACACACACACACACACACACACACACACACACACACACACACATACACTAACAATTTAAAGTGCTTCTCTGGTGGCATTTGTACTTTGCTGGATTACAGTAGATTTCCATGGTTCTTGTTAAGGTAAAGTACTATTTAAAACTTTTCTACAGTTTAGCATTAATTACATGAAAAGATCTGTTTAGTTGAGGTTAACCAATTAGAAAGAAAGGCAAAAGTCAGGCTCATCCATCTTTTAAAATCCATTAGTATTCAATCATCATGTATTGACTTTCTGGAAAACATAAATATTTTAGAATAGTGCAAGGCATTGCAGAAAAAGAGTTGTATTTTAAAGTGGAAATTGTAAAACATTTAAAAAAGCACTGCCTAGTGATTTTTGTGATTTGTATTCCTTGTTTTCTCTTTCTTGCTATCTCGGCTATGTTCTTTATTTTTGCTGTTTAAGGAGATCCATTGAGAGACAGAATTTTTTAAGATAATTTATTAGAACATGTGTTGTAATTTTGTTTAAATTAATTAAACAAAGAAAAACAAATGTAGTACACATTTGCTTGATTCATTTGAACTTCAACAGCTTTTGCTGGATGAGGTAAGGCAAAGTACTTTAAAGTTACCTGTACAGTTTGATGGTTTGCAAAAAGAAATGCAGTTAAATGTTTTCCTGGGCAGGACAGTGCAATTAAAATCAATGCTATGACATTTGTGGATGGCCAGTTCATGGATACTCAGTACATCATACTCTAGAAAAAGAGTAGCTTTTACAAAGTGTCATAATTTCCAAATAAATTATATACCACAAAAACTTTCACACATTTTATTTACTACAAAATAAACATTTTATAGTTAAACAAATCGGTGTATCATACAGTAAGAACTTCTTTTCCAAAGGAAAGACATTTACAGATTATGTCACAAAAACTAACATTTTTATTATAAAACTTTCTACATTTAAACATGCATTTTTTTCATGTTCTAAATATATTCATGATTAGTCTTCTGTGTAACTGAAAGAAAATTAGTTAGCAATGTTGATTTAATTAACTTACCCATTTTCCTCTGTTGTAATAACATTGAAACCTTTACTTATTTCTCTATCTTATTGTAACTTAAAGCTTGAAACCCTGATTTAGCAAAGTATTAAAATATTCCCCAGGATTCAGAAATAAGCTCACCACATGCTGTAACTGCCTACTATAGGTAGGTCAATTAATGCAATGGTGAGAAAATATGATTCAGAGACAGCTATGGTCACAATGAGGAAGATTGTGTTATCAGTTCATTAGCATGTTTTTGAGTCACACTCTAGATAATACTAGTATAGTCGGACCTGATTGGAATAGTGTTCTCCCCAATGAACCTTGCATTGTGCTGGTAAAGGCACCCTACACTTGTACTCACACACACATTCAGACACCCACGCACGCACGCACACACACACACACACACACTCACACACACACACACACACACACACACACACACACACACACACACACACACACACACACACACAATTACACTCTCCTAGACATCTCTGCCACCATCCCACACAAACACACACACACACACACACACATTAACCCGTCAAGAAACAAGGCTCCCCCTAGTTGATCTCATTCACAGACACTAACCCATTATACCTGCACATTCACTTTGTCACAAACACACACACGCACGTGCACGCACTCACCCATCAAGAAACAAGTCTCCCTCTAGTTGATCACATTCACAGATACACTTACCCATTATACCTGCTTATTCGCTTCATCACAAATTCACACACACTTAATTTTCAACCTAATCCCCTTATTGTCACCACCCAGGCAAGCACACACTCACACACTCACACACACACACACACACACACACACACACACACACACACACACACACACACGCACACACGCACACGCACACACACACACACACACACACACACACACACACCAATCACCTAATTAATCTCATTCACAGACACAATTACCCATTATACCTGCTCATTCGCTTCATCACAAATGCACCCACACTTAATTTTTAACCTAATCCCCCTATTGTCACCACCCAGGCAAGCACACACACACATATGCAGCTTTATTCATGCCCCTTCAGACATGTATACATACATCCAGACACACATGCTCACACTAACAGCCCCCCCACACACATTGTCATTAAACTTACCTGTACCACACCTGCTTACCCAAAAGTAAATGGGTGACTAACATCTTTTGACAAATTTTGCTTTTTTTTCCACCATTGAACACTGCTAAGTTGTTCTCAGCAATGTAAATCTGAAGCCACTGGCATTTCCAGGGGACAGCATATGACTAAAGGACAAATTAGCAGTAGTCTTTCCCCTGGATTACGACATTAGTGTGCAAATCTGCCAGCAAGACCACCCTTTGCACTGAGGCCCACTAATTCAACACTTAATTGGTAGGCAATCTAAGAATCAGAATGGCTCACTTCAAGGGTAAAATAGCCATATTAAGGCTTCCCCTCATGGTAAGCTTTTCTGAATCCCAGCTATTATGTATTTTAACTGGATATTTGTATGTGAACTTCAATCATAGGTTCATAGATTGGTACTAGGCTATCGTCCCTAGGGCCTATACAAGCCTAGCCATAACAATTCCCTGGCTATTTCTTCCCTGTGATCCCTGGGGTGAATTTCCTATCTCCCATCCAGTCATCAAGGTTCCTTTTAAAGAGGGCCAAAGAGGTGCTCTGCTTGAATTGTATGGGCAGTCTATTCCAGAGTCTGGGGAGTCTCTGGGTCAGGAACCTATCCCTCCAGCATGTTTTGTTTATTGTGATGACAAGGTTTAGATCCCTGGAGCATGTAGCTGTGAGGGATTGGGATTTCTTTAAGTGTAGCATGTCCAACAGCTCTGGGTTTGACATGGCCTTGTATGTTAAGCAGAGATCGCCTCTGAGTAGACGATATGCGACAGAGTATAGCTGGAGTTTTTTAAGGCGGTCAGTGTAGGGCATCTGCTTTAGGCCTGTGATTCTTTTAGTGAGGTATTTCTGAGGCCTTTCCAGTTGTTGCAGATGTCTTGAGAGGTACATACCAAATGGGGCGTTGTATTCTATAATGGGTCTAATGAGGGATGAGTACAGTGGGACAATGACCTCCTTTTTTCTGGATGAAAAGCCCTTTGTGATGAGGTGTGTCACATAGGATTTCATGACTGTTGTGGCGATGTGGTTAACGAAGGTGAGACCACTGTCCACCTGTGTCCCTAAGTCTCTTATCACACTTTCTGTGTTTAGTGTACTGCCACCTATATGGTAATTCATGGATACATGTTTTTCCCAAAGGGGATAACAATACATTTCTTGGCATTGAGCTTGAGCCCATGGCTCTGGCACCAAGCATCTGTTTCTATCTTTTCTATCAATTCTATTCATCATATGATAATAAAGCCAACAAATGCTATCAGCTGCCAAAAAATTATTGACAGCAGTCTCTTTGTCAAAGGGCCTGCAAGATATTTCCTGATTTTCTGATATAAAAAACTCCAAGTCTAAAAACTGGTTCTTCTCCACATCAATTTTATGTGTAAATTGTAAACCAAAACTATTACTATTTAAATCGTCCATGAATGTTTGAAAATATGTGATATTGCCCTTACAAATAAAAATCAAATCATCTATGAATCTTTTATATACAACAACATGATGTGCAAAAAACTCAGTATTGTAAATGAACACATTTTCAAAATGGTTCATAAAAATAATAGCATACGAGAGGGCATATGAAGCTTCCATTGCAGTGCCTTCCTTTTGCAAAAAATACTGTTTATCAAATTTGAAACAATTATGGGTGAGTGAGCATTCTACCAATTGTAATAGATAAGTAGTACATGGGCCTTCCCCCATTATTTTCTCATCTGCTTCCAAACCTCAGATATTTCTGATGCTGGTATATAGGTCTTTGACAGCTACACTTGCCCAATAAAAATTTGTGTTCCATTTCATTTCCCCACCAGATTGCAAAAATCTTTACCATTTTTCATCTGAGATATTATTCTAGTTAATATACTTTCAACTGGTGGTCTAAAAAATGCCAACATTCTTTAAGAATGATCCCCTTCCCGATACAATCGATCTACCCAGAGGGTCATACAAGCACTTATGAATTTTAGGGATAATTAAAAAAATTGCATCTCTGGGGTTTTTAATATGCAATCTCTTAACGTCCATCGAGGAAAAGAATCCCAGCCTCTCACCCCTTTCAAGAAGTTCTAATAAACCAACATTGAAATCAGAAATAACATTGCCTGTTATCTTAACATACACTGATGTGTCGTTCAATAACTCTTCAGTCATGCTGTTGTACCTAGCTCTAGATAGAATCACCACATTTCCACCCTTGTCAGCTTGGGTGTATACATACTTATTACTGGCTTCTCCTAACTTGTTCAAAGCTACCCGTTCATCTTTGCTCAAACTGTATTTCTTGCTCCTTTTTCTGAATCTTTCATACTCAGATTCAATTCGTCTACATAAAACATTTTCAAACTGGCAAATAGCTGATGAAGACTTAGGGGGGGAAAATTACTGCTATAAGGGACTTGGGGCACAAATAATTTCCCATATCCTGTACAAAAAACAGCCCCTTGGCCCTCAATGACATGTACTTCTTCCTCTGACAAAACTTCCATAATATCATATAACTCATTTTCATGTATAGACATATTCAGAAGAGCGTCATCAGACAAAAATCAATTGCATCATTTTCCCCCACAGAAGTGCTCAAAACACGTGCACGATTGGGAAAATATATTTTCGAATGTAATTTTCTGCAAAACCGGCCTAACTCAAAAAAGAGGTCTGCCAAACTAGGTAAATGTGTTGGAACAAATTTAGTACCCTTAAAAAATACTGCTTCAATGTCACTATTCAAAGTCAAATCAGACAGATTTATTATTTTCAAATTCATCTCGCTGTCCTGAGTGCATGGTTGTGACACATACCTGGGTGAAATACGAGGGTTCAAATTAGAAGTCAGAAAACAGTTCCCAAAAGAACTTTTGATCAAAATTAGTTCCTTTTCTTTCTGTTGCTGCCGCCACTATTGTTGTTATTGCCTTCTTGCCATCTCCGGCCGCGACCTCTCATTTGCTGCGACGTAGAGAGCTGCTCCTGTGAATTGCCTCCTGCTAAATTCAACTCTTCAAAGGAGACATTCTTTTTGCTGCTAGATGCCGTTTCAACAGAGTAGGCCGAGGAATCTCGCGAGACTCAAGATTTCCTCTCACTCCAACTGCTATTGGACCTGCCTCTTCTTGGCTTGCGTTGCCAAGAG
The DNA here is from genome assembly GCF_019279795.1 of Protopterus annectens. NCBI lineage: Eukaryota > Metazoa > Chordata > Ceratodontiformes > Protopteridae > Protopterus > Protopterus annectens. The sequence goes on from NC_056728.1 coordinate 599,618,420, forward strand.
AAAATTAAGTTGGTTTTGTAATCCTTAATGTCCCGTTCAAGTTTGCCTTTATTTCTGTTGACTACAGCCTCCTCAACTTTGCACACACAATCTTGCATCTCTTTAAGCTTGGTATTGAAAAAGGATTATACCTTGCCTAGGATATAACAGCTGTCCAGGTTCCAAAGCTTATGGGCACCTTCCACATTCCCAGATTGTTGACAGCTCAAGCAGAGCAGGAGAAAATTAACAGTTGGGTGCAAAGACTGTTAGAGCTTTCCTGCTGTCAAAGAGAGCTCCTTTTGCAGGTTTTTGAGGATCAGTGGGTCACCTAGTTTCTCCATAGCTGGACAGATAAGTTCATTTCAGGGAAAAGGACTTTTTGTGAAGAACTGTTTATTTTTATTTAGGTTATACTGTTTTTGGAATTGTCTTGAGACATTTTTGTCAGTTGATGCAGTGTCTATTAGTTCATTATTTTTACTGTAAACTTCATTTTTTAAAGTTTAATTTACTTTTTATGTCCAAAAAGTTTTATAAAGTATTTTCTTTATCTGAAACTATATCTGCAATGAACACATTATTTCAGTGGGAACATAACTTTCCAGTTTCTTTGAAAAAAAAAATATTTATTGCAACTGGAATTTTCCCAGCTTACTTCTGTTCCTCTTCTTCCAGCTTTGGAGAATGTTTTTATTATAGTCTGTAACAGACCTGACAGCTATCCTGCAGTGCCTAAGAAGATAGGTTGTATAGAGTTCCTCAATTTTTTTAATCCCAGATCTGACCCTCCAGTGATTCCTTGGTCAAATCCTTCTGTATTTAAACATTTACTAAATGTTAATCCCTCCTCTTCTGACAAGAATGAGAAAGCTTTTTAATAGATTTGTGAAAACATTGTATTCTTTTGCCACTCTTATTTTTAGGATTCTGAATTGTCAAGCTCATGAGTTAAAGTTTTTGCTTGGTTCGAGAATATGAGGAACACTGCTGCCACTTTGCCTTCTTCCGAGGCAAATCTTCTCTAAATACTCATATTGCTACTCTTTGTCAAGTTACCCAACATTCCTTGAAATGTGCATATGAATCATCTGGTGCCTCTGTAACACCAGCAGCTACTGAGTGCATTATGAGAAGTTTCCATGGTGACATCCTCAAAATTTACTTAAATATGTTAAAGCTGACATTCTGACTTCTGTACATGATAGGGAGGTTATATTGGTACCATCTGCTTTGGAGGTCCTGAAAAAAATCAGATGAGGGAAGGAAACTGTTTCAAAGGATGACACAGATTTTTCAGTCCTCCTTCTAAAGGTTTGTTTAAAGTTTCATCCCTAACTCGGGATAATTTTATATAAGCAAAATAAACAGACTGAGCAAGCTTCTTGCAAACAGATAATCACAAACAATGACAAGTAGACTCCTAAAAGAAAGGAGAGCCTCCAAGAGACAAGGACAGTCCAACAAGTCTGAGTGACTGTCTACATATTGTAACCACACACCCCCAGCAATCCCTTAGATCTTCCCCAAAATCTGACTCACCGTTTCTCTCTTTGGTAACTGGCAATCTCAAGGCAAATGGGTTCTTAAAGTGATCAGTCAGGGGTACAGATAGTAGGAGTTCCTTCCTCCTTTTCAGGGGATTCTTCCTTTTCCACTAGAACAAACCTCTTTATTCCTTCTGGTCATTCAGCATCTGCAATCAGCCTGGGATAGTGTGTGAAATGCAAGGCTATTGATCAACAGTTGCAGGAACATATAATAAATGTAACAAGATTCCAATATACATCAGGCAGAGCCCCTCACTAGCACTCTTCAAGACATACCTTGACGGGTGGATGGGAAACAGAAAATTTACCCCGGGGATCACTGCAGCGGCTCTGCTGGACAGAGGCATAGGGAACTAATCTAAGGGGGTGGCGAAAGCCAACACACTCTGGCCAGGCTTATAAATGCCCTTGGGCAGATAGCCTAGTACTTACCTATGAACCTATGAAGCTATAATGGTTCCATGGCAATAAGTTACAGAATCTTAATATTCTTCACTTAGCGAACTTGTGCCGTTAGAGTGAAGAATAATCAGTTTTCTTCTTTTTTTATTACTTAATTGGATTCAAAGCATCTTTACTTACAGACTGCTAACATTTATGTTGTAAAGAAAGCAGTGAAAGTCGTTTGTTTACTTTTATCCATTTTAAATATGCCTGCAATGTACATTGGAACTGTCTCTTCAAAGCTCCTACTTTTTTCAGCATTTTTAAAGTTGTACTGTTAAAGTGTTAAACACCTTTTAAGCTGTATGGTAAAATTTAATGTGGAGAAACATATTGCGGTAGCATTGTCGCCTCACAGTAAGATGTTGTCCTGTTCAATTCTCAGCTAGAGCGTCTTCTGTGTGGAGACATGCGTGAATGGGCGTACCTTCGTTGAAGGTTGTGCGTCAGAGCTGGCAACTCAGCACGTAAAAAATCCACTGCCAATCATTAGCAGACCGGAGTTGAAAGACACAACAATTTTGAAGGAAGTTAATCACTGACTTTATGTCACCATAGGAGGAAGAACATACTGTTGTCTTAGACTGTGTTTCTTAATATATTCTTCACTTGTTTTCTATAACTGATTGCTGTTTACTGTACATATTGTGTTATTCAGTCTAGTTTGTCTCTCCCACCAGTGCTTTACAGGTGCAAGCCATAAACACAGCTGAATCAGACATTTACTTATAGACCAGGCAGTGGACACCTTTAAAAAAACAGAAGCTAATTAAACTTCTGGAGGCTTTTTTGAATGGTACAAGTTTTCCATCATATGGTTTTCCTAGTAAGGAAATGTATATTTTCAAATTGTTTCAGGTGGCTTGTTGAAAGGCTACAAAATGCTGTTCTGTATTTAGTAATGGATTAGATCAGTCAGGTATAGAGGAGTACAGTGATGATTTGACATGACCTTCAGAATTAGATGGGCTACAGAATATGCTTCCCTGGCATTTGTAGATACATAAAACAGGGTCAAGGTTTAAATTGCTTACCATTGTCCCCAAATCTTTATGGATAGTTGGGCTGGCATTAAATGTAGGTGAACTAGGCAACTACTATTTAGTTTTTACAGCAATGAAATATGTTTGTTTGCTCTAAAAAAATAAATATGATAGCCTGTTAAAGCAAAACACACCAACAGAGTGATAGGTACCTCATTTGCTCCAAGTCACATAACATTAGACTTGAAATTTGCAGGTCATGGTGCAGAGACTCACAACATTCAAATATAGGCGAGCAGGCAATGTGCCCAAACTTTTTTTGACAGCAGCAATGACTGTTGATTGACTATTTAATTTATAAGACAGTGAAACAAATATACAAAGGAGAAATCAACAATATGAGACAAAATTGGAGACATGCTACTGAATTCTGGACAAAGTAGAATGCAGTGTGATTGAAGACAGAAGGTGAGAAAAGTATTATTACTATTTTTACAGTGACACTGGTAGAGATCAACCAATATTTTTGGTGATATTTATGGCTTTGTGATTTGTGTGGAGCATCTTGGAGTACTTTGATGTGTGGCAACTTTTTTGTGTGGAGATGAAATAATATTACATTGCCATCAGACATTGTGACTATAACTACTGGGTTTGGGTGTGGTTAGCTTGATGAAAATGACTCTCTTGTTTGCTCAGTTTAAACAGTCACTATCTGGCTTTGCAGGGCTAGTGTGCATTTGTGAGAAGTAAGATGGACTACTTAACTGGACACCTGATATAAGGCAGAGGGAGAAGGAGACATTGGGTAAATCACTGCAGCTGAGAATGAATAACTGTCTGCTGCTGTTTACTTATTTTTCTGGCTTTGCAGGACTAATGTGATTGATGTAAAGCAATGCACAGTATTTACTATGTGGCAACTGTTTGGAATGAAGATGAAGTACATTACACGACCATCTTCTTTTATCACAATCTGACATCTGAATTATACATAGAAGTAGTTATAACTGCTTAGTGGGAGGGGGTTATCTGGATTAAGGTCACCGTCCCTCTTGTCACTTGTTCAGTTAACAGTCATCACTCATTAAAAATAAGGGATAAAATGCTTCACACAATATCCAGACCCTCAAAGCTTCTTTTCTCCTGTTGTCCCCTAACGCACATACCCAGGCTGTTTAAGTAGATTTTGACATGGGCTTAGTAGTCACGTCACCTCTACCCTGAACCCCTCCAGTCTAAAACTAGACCAGCTGATAGGTGAACTTTCATTCTGATGAAGTTTCTGGTCAGGAAATGAAAGCGCTAAAGTGTTGTGGAATAAATTATATGTAAAATATCTTTTGTAGTCACAAATCCTTTATTGGCCATTGGAAATAGAACTGAAGTGCTGGTTTTATCAGTTTGAGAAATAATAGCCATTTAAGGCTTTTCTACCAATCAAAATACACTTTTGCCCCAGTTTATGATTTGCAAGCATGCAAGAAAAAACACCAATCATGCTATGCTGCCCTTTCTCAGAGTGGACAGTTGTCATGAAATGTCTTCCGGCAGGGAAGTCCTCACTAAAATTCATTGCTTTGTTAACCTCACACATGCAGACACACCACATTGATTTATTGTTTTCAATGAGTACCTTTTCAGTTACACGTGGAGCCTGCCTTCTCTTAGCACTACCTTTTGAATTCCTTTCATTTGTGTCGTCCTATAGCTGCCCTCCTTCCATTTCATAAGAAAGACCTCCAGTCATGCAAAGCTATATTGAGCAAGTCTTCCCTAAACTACTTCTTTCCTTATGGAGCAGTATTCCACACATAATTTGTAGCTCTCCTGCAATCTTCCCTTTCAAACAGGCATTGGAAGTAAACTACTTTGATGAAATCCAATGCAGATGCTTCATTAAACCTCCTTAAATTATTATATTCATCTACCCTTCACCTCTTCTCAAGCATGGCTGTTTACTGCTCTGGTATTTCTTATCTGTTTTTAAATATTTAAATATAATGTGTATTTATTACTTTTTTGCAATGTTACAACCCTTTGTTCTTATTTTTCACTGTTTTTTTAACCTTTTAGACTTTTTGCTTGTGTTTTTTATCATTCCAGTATCCATTTATGCATTTACATGTATTTTTTCACCTTTGGTGTTTATTTGTTCAGACCTTGAAATTACAGTGGGCAGCTGGGCTCCCAATGGACCTGTCCAGCCTTGACCTGGGTGGCTTATTTCCTGGTTTCATGTCTAGGTTCCTTTTCGCCCAGTGGTAAACTGACTTACCTCCTTATCTACCAGCTGCTGCTGCCTTTGACACTATGTCCTCTGGAAGGGCCTGTCTAGCTTAGATGTTTCCCCATTAACAAGCTTCAAGAACAGTGAGAGCACATTTAGGTCTTGAAAGGAATCCCCAGAGCTATGTTTGTGCCTTGATTTCCACTCCTATGGGACTGCATTTTATTATTTCTTACATGTATTAAGGGGCATTGCACTGCTGTTTGTAAAATGTGTGTCTGCATTGTTTTTAAAGAACAAATATAACTTTAAAATAAGTCTAACATTAGAGATGGATTGAGTAGAAGTATAGAAATAAATGGCCATTTTATGTAGAGAGAAAACAATACACCACAAAAAAGTATGATCTGAAAATAATGTAGTCTAAGGAGAATAAAATATATTTTTTAATTGGCATTTAAAGCAAAACTAAGGCTAGTAACTTGTCCTGGACTAAAGCAGAAGGTTTACTTACTTCATTCATTAATTTCTACCATGTATGTTTGTGTGTGTGTGTGTGTGTGTGTGTGTGTGTGTGTGTGTGTGTGTGTGTGTGTGTGTGTGTGTGTGTGTGTGTGTGTGTACGTGTGTGTTTCCTTGCTTAAGAATATTACCGTTTTATGTTTTACAGATGTCATGGCGTCCCCAGTATCGAAGTTCAAAATTTCGGCATGTATTTGGTAAACCCGCTAATAAGGAAGGCTGTTTGGATGGAGTACCCATCACCCAGAGTGTCCAGGACAACTATTTCTGTGCTGTTAACCCAAAGTTCATTGCCATTGTGACAGAATGTGCAGGTGGTGGAGCCTTTCTTGTCATACCTGTGCAGCAGGTAAGAAATGCTTCTTCATTTGTGAAATATGACATATTGTGACAAGCTGCACATGTAGCAAATGTTGTACTGTGAAGTTCTCAGAATAAGAAGTGGAGCAGCTTAATGAAGAGTCCTGGTGGTGTATTGGTCAGTTCAGCAACTTGCCATCTGAGTTATGAAAATAAATGGATTTTGTTTTTCATTTTTTAAATAAAGAAAGTAAGTTGAAAAGCTGTGCTGATAGTCATCAAAATATAATTACAAAGTGATTACTTGGTATACACCTGTTTTGTATATTTTAAGTGGCTGTTGCAGCCAGTTTTTCAACTCTTAATTCTTTGCCTTCCTCTGTTTTTTCAGTTTTATTTTGCTTGCTATTATTCAGAGATGCACTCCAAACATTTTACAGGGAAAGTTAAATAGCATGACTACTGACTGTGTTCCTGAAGTGTCTGGAATGAGGGAGAGTAGACTTGGGTGCTGGGCTTATTACATTGCTAGCATGACCCTATAGGTCACTAGGTTATGACCAGCAGTCACTTAGGGCTAAAGGTCAAGAGCCATCACCTATTTAAAGATACGTAGATCAGGTAAATGCATCCAATGTGCCAGCTAGGCTGTTTAGAAGTAATTGTACTGGTAAAGCAGTGTATTATATAATGTCAGGAGTATAATAACACCATATGCTGGGATATGAACTATGCTTCTTTGAAACTAATATGTCTATATTTATGATACAATGTGACTAGAAGTGAAACAGTTACTGCAAAAGGTCAAGCACTAGAGAAATACCTGCAGAATCCATGGTGAGCTGTTATTTATTATTTTCTTTCTTAATTTGCTGTGTTGTGTAGATGACTATAAGCTATACAGCTTCTGCGTGATCTTCTTCACCTCCTGAACTCTGGGTTCTTCCATTTGCAGATGACTCCCTTCCTAGAAGCTAGCATCAGCAAATCCAGCAAACCTTGTTTTTATTAAATGATGTTGGGTGAGCATCAATTAGGAAAAAAAGATGGGGTAAAACCCCACCAAACAATACCATAAAATATAGAACTTATCACAGATCTTGAATATCCTATTAAAGGGAATTCAGTTTATTACATTCCCAAAATATATGCAGCCAGAATTACATCTCCAGCATCTAGAACTCAAAACATGAAGCATATATTACAGCTTAGAAGATATATAAAATATTTGAATAAGCATTTCCAGCCCAAAATTCGAAATCTCCCGGTTCTGGTTGCATATCTCTACACTACCAGTAAAGAGCACCAGATGTCAGAATTATCTCTGTTTTGGTGGTCTGTTTCCTAAGGTACTCCATGCTTGTCTCTGTAGACATTGAGCATGTGAGGTCCCTTTTCTGGGCCAGTAATCAAGCAGCCTGAATCCTCATCACTGACACTGGAGAGGGACATTCACTTGGAACAAAAATACATACAGTATTTCCAGATGCAGCTGTCTGCATCAAGCACAGTTTCCCTCAAGAGCACACAGGGAATGCACTCAGTCCAGGTTCTGAATTTCTCTTTCTCTCTCCAGGGCCCCAGTGAGACTCCCCAATGGCACAGATGTAGAGTTGATTCCTCAGCCAAGTGATCAAGCCAAGTCCTCCAGCACCCTCTCTGTAAAACTGTGAAACTAATACTTTGTGTCCCTGCTCTAAGCAGCTGACATGCGCACTCTTGGAGATTTGATTTACACACACACACACACACACGCACACACACACGCACACACACACACACACACACACACACACACACACACACACACACGTACACACACACATACAGACACACAGACACACACACGTGGGAAAGGCTGGCACAGATTTATTTGCTATGCCCCCTTCTGCCCAGACTATAAGGTAGTTACATTGCCAGCAGACACTCCAAGGTCAGCTACTGTAAGGCTGTTACAAGGGTACCCAATTATACTGAGTGAAATTAATATTAATACCAATGATAGTGTTTGACCAATGCAGTAAGGCTTTCAGGAGTGGCACAGAGTCACCAACAAATATAAGTATTCTCGATAGGACCGGCCACAATGAAAAGTTTAAATATATTTAATAATAAATAATAAAGGAACATGAAAATACAGAATATCCATTTACAATAAACACCAGTATTTCCGTCACAGGAAATATTAAAATAACACAGATGAATAGATTTACACAGATACAGGAAAAACAGTACTTAACTAATCTCACTATATTTTCCTGACTGATCTAAAGAATTACTATTCCCTGGTCACTTACTATTGCAAGGCAAGATGAAGTAAGTGAGTGGTCTTCCTTCTATGTCAGGTTGTAAAAACAGACTGCTCTGAGACTTCAGTTTCATCTAGTATTAAAAAATCCTTTTTACCCTAGATTACAGAATGACATTACATACATCTGGTCATCTGACTTCTGGTACCCGTACTACCCCCATCCCTACCATCTGTCCCAGAATATCACACATATGTGTCAATAATACACACACACATAGAGATTTGCTAAGATCTGTTGCAGCTTCTAGAAGTCATAAGACATTAAAATACTTCCACTCTTCCTACAGGAGCTAAAAAACATTCTGTGGAACAGACATGTCCTCTGCTATCAGAACTGTAAGATAGAATCTTTACGGCCTAAATTAAGTAATTTAATTCCATACTATTTTTCAAAGTTAGCTGAATCTGAGCTTTACCTCTTCTCTTCCAGTATCCTCTGATACCATATTAATTACAATAGTTATAATACAGTCTGACCTACACGTGCATTTCTTTTTCTGTCCAGCAGGACCCACTGTTGGTACATTTTTAACACAAGTAGCTTTACAAATACATGTTTAACACAAGCATCTGTACAAATCAGTTTGATGTACAAATGACATATAATTCTTTACCAGCTAGCTATACTGGCATATGTTGCACATCCACTGCCCTACTTCTCCTGGCATAACTGACAATACCTCACATTGTCACATAGCCTATCAAATTTATAAATAATACTAGTATTTTTTTTCTGTAAGAAAATAAAGCAAGTAAAATCAGATGGGTTCTAAGATGAGATAAATGAGGCCTATGTACTCATGGTAGTTCACTTTGAAAAGTAACTTGCAATAAATATCAGCATGTTAAGCACACAGAATTTTGACAAATGATAGCAAAAAAGAACATCATCCAAAAATTGTCTTCTCATTAATAAACCCTTTTACCAGCTGAAGAAATTCAGTAAGCCCAGCTTTCCCTTTTGTATTATCATTCATTTGTGTTAACATATAACTATTATACATATTTTCATTCAAAAACATTGGCATTCTGACCAAGCTTTAATAGTTTAAAATAATTAAAAGCAGACAAGTGCAAATTATATAATCGATCAATCAGTCTGTCCATCCATTTATCCATCCCTTTTCTGCTAACCTACTTTAACCTTAACAGGATCAGTGTAGTGCCAGAGATTGTTCCAAATCATATCAGATAAAATAATTAAGGCCATGTTGCATGTTCTTTGAAACTTCCATAAAGTTACCTTATATGTAGCAATAAATAATACAAGTAAAAACTTTAATCATGGTGCTCGCTTGTATGTCCTAGAACACATATCAAAGCACCAATTTATTTTTCAACTTATGCTGAAAACATGCAAATTGCATCACAAGTCTTCAAACAATAAATACATAAAACAAGGAGAAAGAAAGGTTATATCACTTGGTTTCCTTTATTGAGGTACACCAACTTATGAAATACGTTTCCTTTGCCTTGTGTTCACAAACATGTGATTGCTAAGCAAATAAGACATTTCAAAGGTCATGTCTCAGGAAGGAGGTGTTATGTATCATTTAGCCTAATATGTTATTGTGAAGGTTGCAGCCAGTCCAGATATAATGACTGATCAACAGCAAAGTATGGCATTTTCATGTTCATAAGATAGACCAGACATTCTTTTGCAGAGTAAAGCTCTGTAAAGTTTATTTTCAGCATATGTCTGCATGGCTAAAACTTTTTGTTTTTTGTATAATTTTTACACCTTTGCATATTGGCAATCAAACCTCCCCAAAATCTGCAGGGACTTTCATTCATGCAGCCATAGTGATTTCTTGCACTATTGCCAGTATCCCGACAATGAGGAAAATTTTCTTGCTAGTCCTAGCCCCTCCACTTGGGAGACAATCACACAAATCAGGACTTCCATAAATGTTACTTCCCCTCATCCAATGGTTGGTAGCATAGGAAAGCTCTGCCCTGACCCATCCCCTTCATGGATAGATACATCCATTCTCCCCACATTAGTTCTAGCAGTTGCCCTTGCCACTAATCAAGCACAAGTCAGGGCTTTATCTCTTCATGCCAACAAAGCTTCCAAATAAAGTTTATTTTCATACTGCATACTGAAATGTGTTTTCAATGCTCCTTTTGTTCTTTGTACATTCACATTTTAACTATCATGGTTTGTTACACTTTGCTTCTAAAAGTTTCAGTAAATATGTGTGTCTATGGCATTTTTCAATACAGTGAGGTATCCATTTTGCTGATATAGTGACCTAGATGTTTTTTCAGCTCTCGCATGTCAACAATCATGTTATGATTTTATTGCGTATTGTTTTGATCTTGTTAGTCTACAAAAGGTTAAAAAAGGGTGTGCATGTAGTGTTTGTTTTATTCTGTACATTAGTTCCATCACTCTGGCCATATAGGCCCATAGCAGTGTTGGATAAAAAGCGCCAATTCTGTAGCTCATATTTGATGCAATTTTGTTGGATCAAGATGTTTTGGTTCACTACGCTTTATTGGATAATCACTTAAAAAACACAGATACATAATTCATTTGGAAGCCTGTTTAGCTAAAGTTTTTAACATATATATTTGTTGAAGTATATATATATATATATATATATATATATATATATATATATATATATATTCTTTTTTTAAACACACATATTTCTATAAACACGAGTAATATCAAGCAAGTCCTCCCATTGCTACACCGAGGCACGGAATAATTACCCAAAAATGTATTATTGTTAGCTTTCGTCTTGAGCAGAGACAAGACTTCTTCAGACAAAAGTAATACACAAATGAACAGTTTTTAAATCCACACAGGACATGACATCATCAACCAATTAAACTTTTTAAAGAGACATATTAGTTACCAAGCCTTACAAAATCTGCAACCATGAAAAAACAAAATAGTATTACACAAAAAAACTTAAAAAACTAGCAAACATTTTTATATTCCAGTTGTAAAAATGGTAATCGTAAACGTAAAAAAAAAAAAAAAAACAAATAAATAAAAAATAAATATATATAATATATATATATATATATATATATATATATATATATTAAAAAATATATGTAAAATACATATATATCAATACATATATATGTGCATGTGTATATATACACACAATTTCTATAAATCCACTGCCTACCTACATAATGCTTTTAACTTTAAAATACAACCAGTAGAAGCTAATTTGTTCAACCTGGGCCAACCAACTGCTTTTAAGCGGAGAATCCAGTACATTTCATTTTTCTCTAGCCATAGTTGCCACAGGTCACCCCTACCATTATGTTTTACCTGCTCATTCACAATAAATTTAAAATCATGGTTAAGGAATTCTGCAACATGATGGTTTAAAGCATTAGTCATTTTTTTTCTTTTTGATGTCATAGGTGAGTTCATATATGCAGTTTCACAGTTTCCGCTCAGTTTTTCCAATATAAAAAGCTGAACAACACTGGCATAATGCCCCATAAACCACACCAGAGCTCTTACAATTGTATCTCCCATTGATTTTCAACAAGTAACCATTCTACTTGAACAGTTCACCCATATTAATATGTGAACAAAAGTGGCAACACCCACACCTAGACATCTGCTGAACGCTACTATTATTAGAAGTAGTGATATTAACAGTTTTTTCCACCAAAATTTTCAAATTATTCCCTCTTTTATAAATAACTAGAGTTTAAAACTAATTTTTGATCTCACAATATACAGTCTTCGGTCAAAACAGGCCAATTTTTAAATAAAATGTCCCTGATAGAACTAGAGTCCACAGTAAATCTAGTAATAAAAGACAATCTAAAATTCACTTCAGTTTGAGTATTCATATTCCCACCATTCATTGTATTAACAATTGTTTAATTGATATCAGTCGGGGTCCCAGTACCCAAAATGGGATTATAACAACCTTCTTGTGTGCTTGTTAACCACTTCTGACTTGATATAATTCACAAAATCCCGTGGGTACTCTCTTTTAATAAACATCTCTTCTAGCAGGGCACATTCCCTTAAAAAAATCATCAAACGTAGAGACCATTTTTGCAGCCCTGATGAATTGCCCTTTTACAACTGCTTTTTTGTGAGTCAGGGGGTAGCAACTAGTAAAATGCAAAAAAGCATTTGAGTAAGTAGGTTTCCTGAAAATGGTAGACATATATCTACCACTGACCTGGTCTTTGACCAGTTTAACATCTAAATAATTTTTAACATCATCATGTAAAACATGTAAATTCCAAGAACTCAGTAGTTGCATTAATGTATTGGAAAAAGGCATCCGCATCATCCACACCCCCTTTCCAAATAATAAACAAATCAAGTACCTCAGATATAGGTCACAAAATTGAAACAAGGGATGGTTGAATACGAATCTATGTTCCCATTCGCACATAATGATGTTGCAGTATAATGGCCCACAGGCTGCCCCCATAGCTACCCCTCTGACCTGCAAAAATAGTTGTTCATCAAAAATAATATAATTGTTGTTAAGTGCAAGTTCCATCATTTCTACGTACAGATTGATACTATCTTGAGGAAGTCATTTTCTAGTCAAATACTCCTGAAACCATTCTAACCCTACATCATGCGGAATAGAAGAAAACAAGTCTTTCACATCAGTGGTCAAAAAGTATAGGATGAGTCAAATTTCAACCTGTTACATTTGCCCCAAAAATCCCAAGAATCAAAACACAAGTATGATTCTTGCTTCAATAATTCCTTTAATTTAATATCAAAGAATTTTGCATTTGCCGAGGTTATCGAGTTATGTGCATCCACAATTGGGCGCATTGGAGGGGGGGGGGTCAGTCAAATCTTTGTGCAGTTTGGGTAATCCAAAAATAGTTGGAACAACAGGAAAAGTGACTTTCAAAAATATAAATTCAACTAAGGTAATACATTGGTCAAGTAGCATGTCGCTAAGTTGGGAAGAGATTCTACCATATGCCACATTCAACTAATTTCTGGAAACTTGTCTTTATGTATCACTGAATAAAATGGCAAACATCCTATTCATATAGTCGTGGGAATCCATAATTACAACCGCCCCACCATTGTCAGGTTGCATAATCCTGACTTTCAATTGCCTGAGACCCCCGAGTAATTGCTCCTCCTTGCGGTTAAAATTCTGTGATGTCCTGTACCTATCTTGTAATAAATGCCTCAGGTCCACTTCACACATTTTGTCAAAAAGAGCTAACGTTGGGTGTAAGAAGTCTTGTCACTGCTCAAGATGAAAGTGCTAACAATAATAAACTTTTGGGGAATTATTCCATGCCTCGGTGTAGCATTCTTGTTGTTTCAGGTGTCTGTGAGTGTCTTTTTCGGAAGTCTTCCCATTGAACGACGAAGCTGATTCTGGAATATCATTGGTTACTGGTAAAACTAGTGGATAATTTTATTTACTGATTGTGCCCAGTCCCACAGACCCTGTATTCTCAATCACCATTGGCGCACTGTATTAGCCTATAATCAAACATAATTTTGTTTCTTTTCCACACATATTGTAGTACCTTAGTATCTACTTTTCCACCCACTGTCACTTCTCATTGGTTTAATCCAAACAACCGATAGCCCCTGGTTATTTCAAAATTCTTCCAATCACAAATTCATTATTGGAAACAATAATATTTGGTCTGATGTCTAGAAGCATTAGCGATTTAGGAGGTTCCATTAATATTATTTATTACTACTTCTTTCCTGCCATTTTTTATTAGTGTCCTTGAGGTAGTTCATTGTATTTTTATTTTTCCATTTTGCTAATGTATATTATGTTAGGACTATGTCAAAAAAATCTAGATATGTTCATATAAGTATACTAAAAGGCTCAGTGTTGTCCACGTTTTTGAATGTAAATTTTCTCAAGTCGACAGTGTAACAGTTCTTAAGATGTTTAAGCATAATAGATATGTTCAGCAGCTCACAGATTCATTTATACAAAACGCTCATGGTTTTCACTGTTATCACTTTGCATTATTAAAAAGCAACCCGGGAAGAACAATTCAATGGCGACGCCAGATTTATCTTGGTCATAAAGTGTTTAAAATTAAAAAACGCACGCTTTAAAAATGACACACATAATCCTTAAGGCAGCTGTAAAATCATGCAAGCCTTCCCACTAGTTGTCTAAAGCTAACGCTGCGTGCTGTACCGGTACTGTAAGAGAACCAATAGATGATGCTAATTCCAGATTTCACTCAATCCCACAGACCCCGAAGACTCAGACACCATTGGTTGATTTTATTGTATTTTTGTCTTCACACAAATTATGACTACAGTTCCTACATTTGTATCCCCTGACCAATCACACTGAACCCAGACGTAGACATCCCATTGCCTTACTTAACTACCTATAGCCTTTTAGGATTTCAAATTTCAGCCAGCCTCTAAATTTGTGATGTGAACTCTGTAAGATTATGAACATTATGCGTTACATAATTATTTGTTATAAATACCCCATTTGAATCTGTAATCACCTCACAGGGCTTATCTGCCTTACTGTTGTTAAAAATGTATTAAGTTTACCCAGTAAAGGAATTCTTCTGGTATATGAAGATGTATATGTAACAGCCTTAGTCGAAAAACAGTGGATTACCTTTTGCTTAGTGTTTAGCTTAGCCCGAATAGGATAGCATACTATTCCTTTGGACAAATCTGGAGTTGAGGAAAGGGAGAAGTGAAACTGAGTTTCAATTAAGTCAATTAATTTAAACTCAGTTTAATTCCTGTGACTGCACAGGTTGGAGTAATATGACAGGGAATAAAGGCTCCGTAAAATGACTTAAACGTACGCATGCTCACACACACACACACACACACACACACACACACACACCAAAACATGTGTGTGTGTGTGTGTGTGTGTGTGTGTGTGTGTGTGTGTGTGTGTGTGTGTGTGTGAGTGTGCATGTGCGTGTGTGTATGTGTGTGTGTGTGTGTGTGTGTGTGTGTGTGTGTGTGTGTGTGTGTGTGTGTGTGTGTGTGTATGTGTGTGTCTGTGTCTGTATATGTATATATACAGGCTTTATCTCTCTGTGCCAGTAAATTTTAGTAGGTGACTCTCTATTCAAGTAGTGTGGCTTAACTATGAAACTGCATCCCACTGCCATTCAAATCCATTATGAATGCAAGCTCATTTTAAAAACAAGTAAAACTTTACTTATCATATCAATGGATCTGTTCCTGTACATCTCCAGGATAAATACTACTGTTTTTTTTCAGGCAAACCTTTTCTCTTCATTCAGAGTCCTGTGCCTCACAACTTGTATTCACGAATACCTGAATAGTTTTATCAGCATCTCCCAGCCATATTTGTAGTTTTGTAACAGTGCTTTCCCCAATCTCTGTACTTCTAATAGAATTTTTAACAGTGTCAAAAATGTCTGCTCTGCCTAGTTTCCTCACCTCCATTTCTTCCAATTTCTAAGCGCTAATCACATGATCAATTGTTTATCTGACAAACTCACTATTATACCTCTTCAGATCTCAGTATTTCAACATCTTCTAATGCGTAAGTATGTTTTATACTGTAAGAGTTTGCCTTTATTTCATATGAATGTAATATCATTATCTAATGAATGTGTAATTGTTAATATATATTACTTAATGTCTGTTTTAAAGAGTGTGTGATGTGTTGAAACGTTTCTTCCCAGGGCTCCACTGAAAGGGGTTTTTAACTAAAGATGCAAAAACCAAACGGCTGCAGGTACACTGAGGTGCCCAAAACACACAACAACAGCAAAAGTAAATTAAGGCACCAAAGTTACACACTAGAAATCAGTCACTGTACTAGTACTGATTTCCAGTGTGTAACTTTGGTGCCTTAATTTACTTTTGCTGGGTTTTTAACTAAACCCAGTTAGATAAACATGACAAACAAAAGCAAAATAAATAAAAATGTGTAAAATATGCAGAGTCAAAACGTAGGATTGATATACAGGTTCCTGTCAAGTGCTTGAACTATGAAAAAGTTGACTTTTTGAACAATATTCGATTGTGTGAAAGTGTGGTCCTCTGGAGACTGGGAAGTTGCCCAGTCCCCATTGTAGTGCAATCTCGAAATTGATATGTATAAGTAGAGGTGTAATTGTAATGGGTGTAAGGGAATTACTCCTTTAAAAAATATTTTTCTTTTTGCTTTCTTTTTTTTTTTTTTTTTTTTTTTTTTTATCTAAGTACATCATTTTTGCGAGTTCAAGTACCTGACATAAACTTAAGGGGGTGGGTTTGGCATAATGGTTAAGGTCTTTACCACATAAACACAACATGCAGAATTTGATTCTGACCTCACTTTATTGGATAGACTTAAAATGTCCCTTCAGGGTAGTTAACCTAGTATTCACCTATGCATATGAAAATGTTTTACGGTTCAAAATCACACACAAACACAATTTTTAACCAGCAACTGAGAAGTCAGTGTTTTAAAAAGTTATGCAGAATAAAAAAAGCAAACATTTCTTGATGCCACATAATATGAGCATTCATGTGCTTACTGGGAATCTGGAAAGAAGTAAAATGATGCGGTTGCAGAATATCTCCTTATTCATCAAACCAGTTCTACCAGCAAGGCTGGCTTCTCAGGTACACAGCTTCCTTATGCTGCGGCTTATGTTCGTGGTGTGCTTGAACCATTGAAAAATGGCAGCTTTAAGTTGCCTGCTGCTCAAGTTCTTAAATCTGCAGACAGACAAACAACTCCTGCTTGTTTTTTTTTTTAATTATAGAAGAAAAATAAATGCACAAATGCCTATTACATGCTGTAAGCTTAATGACTGAAATGTCTGAAACAAAAACACCTACAGCATGTAGCAATGCAATAGCTAAAGATGGAACTTGCAGCACAGTGCACCGATGTCAGTTGGTGAGGAGGGAGCCATCAGTCAGCTGTTCACGATCTGAAATTAAGTTAGATCAGTCATTTTGTCTTTCCTATGGCTGAGTAAAAATTAAGCAGTCAATGTATTTAACAACTGCAAAAGCTCACACAGCAACTCCAGCTATAAAGTTTCTTTAAGCCACATTGTGTTTGCCAATCGCCAGTTAGCTGAAACACCTGCTGTTCATAAGGGTCATTTGCATATATTCCATGCTCCTCTGATACAAAAGGTTTGGGAGGTCACTCATTGGAAGTTCTAGCTTTGCTGGAGTTTTCATTTTGTTTTTACTGATTGGTTTTTCAGTGACCTTCTCACTTATTGTTTTAGTTTGGCAAAATGATGGAATGGCAACATCTTAAAACATGATTTTGTAGGCAAGAGGCTTGTTGATATTCATGAGGTTTTATTGCATCATACCAAACATTTTTAGGATTCTGGCCCTACAAGCCCATACAATCAAGCGTGACAGTAAAGTAAACATGAACTGATGAATGAAATGGTTAAATAAAATGAAATCAAATAAAAAAGTATTCACTTCAGGAGTGTGTATAAATGTACTGACTGATATACAAGCAGTTGATTACCAAACAGTACGTGAAACACAGCACAGGATAAAATGAACATGCTATGCGACTGAGAGCTAATGTTCTGATACATGATGGCATAGGTGGGAATGACATTTGAACATGTGTCCTATTGCATTGTCACCTGCAGGTGGATTACAACTCACACATGAAGTACTGTACTGCAGTGGATAGGTATATATAGGAAAGGCCTTTGTTACTAAAGTCAGGAAACAGAAAAAACGATTGGTTAGCAGTGTGAAACAGAGAGTAAGATCATGAAAGTAAGCAGTGTATTATGAACTAGAAAGATCTGTCTGGTGATGGAGTGGCAAGAAGTGAGCCAAGAAAGCCATATCAAAACTGAGAGATAAAATATACACTTATTCCAGCAGGGCATGTAGATGGCTGTTTGTCATGCTTTAAAAAACGTGACAGGTTACATTAGGTAGTATATGCAGTGAAAAAGAACAAAAATTATTCAAATGTCTTTAAAAGAATGGAATTAGTGCTGCTGATTTTATGTCAGCAGACAGTTCACCATTTTGTTCCCTTTACTATGCGGTGGTGGTGCTGCAGTAGCGTTGACGCCTCACAGTAGGACGCTGTCCAGTTCGATTCTCAGCTAGAGCGTCTTCTGCGTGAAGACATGCGTGAATGGGCGTACCTTCCTTGAAGGTTGTGCGTCAGGGCTGGTAACTCTGCACGTAAAAACAACTACCAATCATTAGCGGACCGGAGTTACTCTGTTGCGACCCCTAACCGGGAAAGGCCGAAAGACACAACAACAACTAATGCAATCTTTCCAATGTGGTAAGTACTTGTTGGACTAATTTTAAGCAAAGAAGGAAAGGGCAGAGGGTTTAAATTTTACTCAAGGCAGGTTGAGGGTTAACACTGCTCAATTCATAGCTGCCTTTGCTGATATATATCCCTATAATCTATGATACGTCACCAAACTTGTTCAAAGCTTACCAGACTCATACAAATCTCGTTGTCTGTGTAAATAATATACAAATACATGTTTTTTTTTTCAAAAGCAAGACATGCTATCCATTCTCATTCTTTTACTTTTTGTTCTCTTGGTGTACTCACTCCCTTAGTGACTTGCAGTACAACTC
Source organism: Protopterus annectens (assembly GCF_019279795.1). NCBI lineage: Eukaryota > Metazoa > Chordata > Ceratodontiformes > Protopteridae > Protopterus > Protopterus annectens. The sequence goes on from NC_056728.1 coordinate 599,637,300, forward strand.
ACACCATGCAGCTTATTCAATCTTATGTAGGATTATAAGTCATGACTATAGACATAGTAGGCAGTATGCCTTATGTGGGGCCCAGCAGCATAATAGGCCCAGACTATTTCCAGTAGATACATGAAAAGCACAACTTTGGGTGTATACATGTCTCCTCAGAACTCAGCATCACGAACCACCCACTACTAACCCATTTGTTCTCACCTGAAATCAGTTACCCTTGCCTACACTAAATGACATGCTAAGTAAGCACAGAAAGGTACTCCAGCCACTGAATAAGTTCCAAATCTCTTTACTGGAATGGATTAAGCACTTTCTTTCCACATTATTAAACGGAACTTTCTCAGAACCAATACTTCAGTCTAAAAACACATTTAAATAATATAGAAAACAATCACATAATGAGCACATCTACCAGTCACAAAAATCAAATAATTCATTCATTCATTAAAAATGGTTAGCAAATCAGGTGGATTAAGTTTTAACGCAACAGTGATGAATATCTGTGAACTATAGCCAAAACCATATGGCCAATTAATGAACACTTTAAAATGTTAAAAATGTTAAAAAAGTAAAGAATGTTCAAAATTATTTTAACTATAATGTTAAGAAGATACATATTAAATATGTGAGTGTTAAAAACATGAATATTAAAAATTAAAAATAGTATCCGTAAACCATTGTAGTGTTTTAATTTTAATATAGAACTAATAGAACTGCATTCATTTAGACCTGGGGGACTAGAGGCATATAACATTAATTGCCATTTCAACTCACTTGCTTCTAAATGTTCTTTAATAAAAAAGCCTGTATAGTCCTGTCCAACCTGATCTACAACAACAAATTCAAATTTGTGCCCATCATTAACTTTAATATGTCTATATAGAGCATTAGTTAATTTACTTTTCCTGATCTCAAATAAATGTTCGTATATACTGTCTTTCAACTTCCTTAAAGTTTTTCCAATATAAAATGCTGGATAAAAGGCACATTTAGCAACATAAACCACTTGTTTTGAATCACAAGTGAAATGCCCTCTTATGTAATAATGTAAGGGTTGGGAGGGTGGCCTAATGGTTAATGTGCTTGCCTTGCAAGCACAAGGTGCAGAGTTTGAGTCTCACAAGGGATAATTGGCTAGCCTTAAAATGGCTCGCAAGGGCAGTTAGCTTAGTACTATAATAATTTTTGTTATGAATGACTATAAATTCAGTTCTTTTAACATAGGAACACTGTGTAAGCCTTCCACACTTAAACATTGCTAATTTATTATTACTAATACCATTCACATCTGTGTAAAATCTAATTGTCCCTTTTGGTTTCCAGTAATTCATTAAAGGATATGTTCTTTTTATAAACTGTAAGTGTTCTCTCCCCTGCTTTAGCTAACAATGTTTTTTGTCAGTTTTAAATAAATTCCAATTTCTGTTTACACTGGCTATTAACTCTTTACTATCCAAACTCTAGGTGGTAATAAAAAACTTCCTATTACTAGTGTCGAAATCAATTATATCACTAGTATTTCTGTTATTTCTGACTGGATGCCCTTCAAAATATTGGAAGGTGCATTACTATTATTATAGATTTCACTACCTAATAGTGGAATGTATGTACCATTAACCCTCTTATAACAAAATTCATTCTTGAGGTCTGCCACCAAATTTACCAGGTATCTTCGTTGAACAAACATATCTAATAAGATGTTACATTCATTGAAAAAAACATCCAGATCTGATACAATCCTAGCCAGTCTGACCAAGTGACTCTTAACCACTGCTTTCTTTTGATGTAGAGGATGCCAACTTGAGAAATGTAAATATGAATTTGAAAATATGTTTCCTGTGAATGTTTGAGGTATACCTCCCCCTTCTAACATATTTTGTTAGCTCCACATCCAACTAAACTATTTTGTCACTATTATGCGGGTGTGTACATTTTGAAAAGTCCACAGTGTTATTAATATAACACCAACTAAAAAGAATGTTTTTAATACCTTTATTGAATTATCGCTTAAGATCTAGGCAAAAATACATTTAGATAAAAGAAAACAAACAATTCTGACATGCTCAGATTTGTAATCATTATATATCACGTTTTTTATACAAATGTCATCAGCTTTTGCCTCATATCATTCCATAAAATGAAAATATCATCCAAAAAATTGGTATAATATGTCCAAGAATCTTTAAAAAGACTATTGAACACAAACTGGTCCTCCAATTGTGCCATAACTAAGTTTGCAAATGCAGGGGCGCAGGCCGCTCCCATGGCCATACCTTTTGTTTGTTTAAAGATTTGTCCCTCAATGTAAATATAATTATTGTTCAAAACAGCTTCCATCGGTGTTATAACCATATTAATTTTATCTTGATCCAACACTTCTAATGATAACAGTTTTTCTTCAAGAAAAGTCAATCCCATATCATGGGGAACGACTGCATTTAGATTATACACATCTATAGTAACAAAAATGGACTGTTCATTAAAGGTCAGTGAATTCATATTACTTAAAAACTGCCACACGTCTCTACAACATGTTTAATCTTAAACAGGCTTTTCTTTAAAATCATGTCCAGGTACTTAGCAATAAAATGTGTCTTAGATCTCATGGCATCCACAATGGGTCTTAAAGGTGGATTGTTGAAATACTTGTGCATTTTTGGAATACCAAAAATTGATGCTAAAACAGGTTTGTCATTTAACATGTACTCATATTTACCCACAGCAATTTGTCCCAAAAATAACATCATTAAGCATGATGTGTAATTTTGAAGAGCCAATATTCATTTCATTCCTTATTTCCACATATGTATCATCTAAAACTATACATTCATATGATTGACATAATCATTACTTGACATTATAACTATCCCACCCCCTTTGTCTGGTTTCATGATATGAATGGACAAATCAGATGTTAAGTCGTTAAGTAATGACATTTTCATTTATAGTCATATTTCTAGTTTGATAATGTTTCCTAACATCTAGGATCTTCTGAAATTCAAATTCACACATTTTCTCAAAGGTCTGAACAAAGACATTAGGTGGTAGATTAAAAACACTTGGCCTTTTAAGATAGAGAGAACATTGGTTATTAAACTCCCTATTGAACCAAAAAGATAAGTTTAATTTCTGGGTAAATCATTTTAAGTCAATTAAAACATTTGTCAGGTCAGCTCTCCTGACTGGAACAAACAACAGACCTTTGGAAAGCACATCAGCATTTTGACTATTAATTATCTTATCTGAAAAGTTTTAAAAAGCCATTTGTATTATTCTGAACGAAAACAATTTGACCTGAATCATCACCTGCAAAATTCACCAGTTCAAACATCAGTTCATCTTGTTGCTTCGTTTGGAATAAAATCACTTCGGCTTCACTCCCTGTTGATTGTAGTAATCCTCATTGCCTTTTGTCAGATTGGAATAAAGTTTGCTCTGTTGTTGATTTTTAATTCATTTGGATCTCCTAACTTTGTTGTTCTACCGTGTGAGTCATTTATAACTTCAGCTGACGAATTTGCCTCATCCCTTCTGTTTGGTGTTACATTGAACTCATGCCCATTATTGCCTTGGCTACATAGAGGATCAGGATATGCCCCTTGTTTACAATAGATGGAACAATCACATTTGAATTTTTTAATTTTCCTTTTTAAAATATCATCACACAATTTGTCCACCTTGAAAAAAACATGATTGCAATTTGTAGAGTAATGCTCCAACAATACATCATTCTGTATTGATGCATTTAAGTTGTCAATCTCCCCTGACAACTTTTCATTCTCTAGTTCATTGTATTGGACCATTATTTTCATTAATTCACATCCCATTTTATCAAACAGTTGAATAAGCTCCAAATTGAAATCTAAATGAAAGCGCTTAATCCTTTGTAATAAAGAGTTTTGGAGTTTATTCAGTGGCTGGAGTATCTTTCTGTGGTTATTTAGTTGGTCTTTGTGTGGATGGAGTAGACTAAATGATGTCCCAGGTACTACCTTGCATGTTTGGTCTTCTTAGAATTTGATGTTCCAAGTTTGAGATATTGAACATTTTGTCAGCACATATTTGCATGTTACACAGTGCCAAGAAGAGCACATGGTGAACAGTTGAAACGGCACACTAATTTTAATTAAGGAGTTACAAAAGGCATCTTAACAGCACATGCTGGTGTGTATTATAGTTTGCGATTATTTATTGTACACCCGTTTGAAAAAATGTTTTTTAATACCTTTCTTGAATTGTCACTTAAGACATAGGCAAAAATACATGTAGATTAAAGACAACAAACCATTTTGACATGCTCGCATTCATAATTGTTATACATCGCATATATTTTTATACAGATATCACCAATCCAGTGTTATATAAATTAACATTTCCTGCCTTCTCTTAAACCTCACTCCTCCAAAACATTGTTCTGTGTATATTTTTCCCACAATTTCCATTTTTTTCTATACAATTTGCTCCTGTCATTTTCTAAAGATCCCACTTCCAGGTCTTTCATTTCTGTTACAATAATTAAAAAAAATATTAGCTACTGAATATACTGTTGGTTTAAACTTTGACTTCCATTTTGTAGTAATTGTTTTTTTTTTTTTGTTTTGTTTTTTTTTTTTTTTTTTGGCAGCCCCCAGAATTAAACTTAACAAGGCCTTACTATGTCTAGGCAATTCATGACTTGTATCCCAGCTCAGGAACATTAGTTCCTTGGTTGCACTCATTTGCTCACCCAATATTTCTGACAGCGTATTCTGTAGGGAATTTTTAAAGTCTGCCAACTCATTATACTCCCAAAACATATTTCCCAGTTTCTTCTTCCTTACTTGTCAAATCTCCAATATTTGCCATCTGTCTGAGTTAAAATTCTTTGAAATCTGCCTGGGGTATAAAAATACCTATGCAAACACTTCAAGCAAAATCCCAAGTCTTCTAGACTTTGTTGCATATTTGGGAGCCATGTATATATCCTACCATGTTTCCTTGGGAATTGCTTATCCAATCTCTCTTCAAAATCTTTTCTAACCAAATAATATATATATGTGGCCCAAATGAATTACCAGCAATATTGCTTCATAATGTGAATTATGTCCATTATTGCATGTCATTTTAATACTGCGGTGGTGGTGCTGCGGTAGCGTTGTCGCCTCACAGCAAGACGTTGCGCCGTTCGATTCTCAGCTAGAGCGTCTTCTGTGTGGAAACATGCGTGAATGGGCGTACCTTCGTTGAAGGTTGTGCGTCAGGGCTGGCAAACTCGGCACGTAAAAAATCTACTGCCAATCATTAGCGGACCGGAGTTCCGCTGTGGCGACCCCTAACCGGGAAAAGCCGAAAGACACAAGCAAATTGCATGTCATTTTAATAAGTTACTCCTCAATTCTACTTTTCCTGCACTAAGGAAACACCTATTCATAATAAAGGAAGTTTATCACAGCTTGGTGACTACAAACCCATTAGCTTGACGTACATCTTGGGGTAATGTTATGAAATGGAAGAATTGAATCTCTACCAGCATGGCTTTGGTAATGGCAGATCCACAGATCCACACTACTAATCTGATAGAGATTTATGGCCATGTCACTATTACAATTGATATGGATCTAACTTGCGATGTTGTATTTTTAGATTCACCTAAGGCATTTGACAGATTGCCTTATGAATCTATATACAAATTCATGGCAACTACATGATTTAGCCCCTGTATAATATACTGAGTAATGTCATGATGTATTGGTATTGGTATAACTCAATCAGTTACTATTAAAGGACACATTTCAGATACATTAGATACATTACCAATTCATTCAGGATCCGTGGTGGTGGTGCTGCGGTAGTGTTGTCGCCTCACAGTAAGACGCTGTCCGGTTCGATTCTCAGTTAGAGCATCTTCTGCGTGGAGACATGCGTGAATGGGCGTACCTTCATTGAAGGTTGTGCATCAGGGCTGGCAACTCGGCACATAACAATCAACTGCCAATCATTAGCGGACCGGAGTTCAGCTGTGGCGACCCCTAACCGGGAAAAGACAAAAGACATAACAACAACCAATTCATTCAGGAGTCCCTCAGGGTTCAATAATAGGTTTGTTTGTTATTTAACTTGCTGTTTTCCTAGACACATATCATGTCATGTTAGCAAATATGGTAATAATTATACGATTGGCTTCAGAACTGTCAGTAATAAGGATTTCTCAGAAAATAATAACCATCTGCACAATGTAGTGAGATGAGCATCAGATTATGGTTTACATTTTAGCACAGAAAAATGCAAGGCTATGCACTTTGATGAAGAATCAATCAAAGAAAAATTGAAATTGCAAGATACAATACTAGGAGAGGTATTGGATTATAAGGATTTATGAATAGTTATTGATAATACTTATAAATGTTCACATCATGTTAATCTTATTGCCAATAGAGCTGTGAAACAAGTGGAAACAGTAATGAAAAATACAACTAGAGATATTCCAACTATATTGAATCGTTACAAAACATATATGAGACACATTTTAAAATACAGTAGTCCTTTTGCGTATATTTTTCAAGTCACTTAAAAAGGTTAGAATCGGTACATAGACAATTCACTAAAAAATAATACCTATGAGCAATTTAGGTTATGAAGCCAGAAGCAAGAAATTAGATCTTTACATTGTGCATTATCACTACTTTCAGAGGAAGTTAAGGATATATGATGAAATTTTAAGAAAATTATTAAATGTACCATCTAATACAAAGACCTATTGGCATAACATTCTAAAACTTTGTATAAAAAAGACCAAGATAAAACAATTGTTCATTATACAATGTATTACAATTTATTGGAACAAATTGTCTTTATTTGTAGCTCAAAGAATATGGAGATTTTTAAGATAAATCTTGATAATTGGATTGATGCATACGTTTATAAACTCAGGAACTTGGAGGCTTTTGGACCATAACTCAGTAACACCACTCATGAACCTATAAATTAAGTGTGTGTGTGCGCGTGTGTGTGTGTGTGTGTGTGTGTGTGTGTGTGTGTGTGTGTGTGTGTGTGTGTGTGTGTGTGTGTGTGTATTTATATATATATGTGTGTGTGTATGTATGTATGTATATATATATATATATGTATATATTATATATATATTTATATATATAATATATATATATATATATATATATATATATATATATATATATATATACACATATTTCTAGGTAGAGTGGTACAGCAGATATCATTGTCACCTCACAGCAAGAGGATCCTCGCTTTGATTCTTGTCTGGGGTGCCTTTGTACAAAGTCTGCATGTCTTCCCTGTGTTTGTGTTGGTTTCTTCTGAGTGCTCTGCTTTCCTCCCACATTCCAAAGACATGCAATAAGTGGATTGGACACTCTAAACTGGCCATAGGTATGAGTGATGTGTGTGTGTGTGTGTGTGTGTGTGTGTGTGTGTGTGTGTGTGTGTGTGTGTGTGTGTGTGAATGTGTGGTGTGGATGAACTACTGCGACAGAGCTAGCCACCCAACAGTGTAAACTTTAGCTCTAGATGATTGTCACTGTTAAAGTGACACCTTAACCCCTTGTGCAAAAAAAAAAAAAAAAAAAAAAAAAAAAAAAAAATGGGAAAAAGAAGTTGTGGATGGATGGATGGATTTCCAGCTAGAGAAGTAAGACAGCTATTTAACCACATCACACATTGAAATAGAAAGCCTAAAAAAAAAAACTAGAACACAAAACTATAGTAGCATTTATATTAATACAATGTAATATATTTGCATTAAGAAAGCCTGGCAGATCTTCTCCCTAGTCATTATATCTGATGCAGAAGTTGAAAATAGTGCATTCATAATAAAAAAAAAAGTTCCCACGTGTTCAGATTGCACTTAAGTTGCAATCCTTTTTGAAGTTATGCCTTTCAATGAAATCCAAGAGCCACCATCACATTTGAAGACATCTGCACAACAGACCGACCCATCTGTGAACATCTGCCTGAACTCTGAGCACCCAAAATGTAGCTAAAATCTCTAACATAGGCTTCTCCAGGCCTCATGTAAAATTCCCCCCTCTTTATAACATTCCCACCACTCAGCATTCCATAAATTCACTTCTTATCAATGCAAAAGGTAAACAGTAATAAAGAAATCTACCCCTTCTCACCAAAATAAGTAAATGCATAAATAATAATGTCTAACTAACTCCTTGTAACCTAACATGTCAGCTGTGGTACATCAAATTAATTTAGAAAACAAACAAGTAAAAATACACTCTTCTGATATCAATAGCCTGACAAGTCATTTTGTTTTTGTTTATTTACATCTGCTGTTTATTGACCTTTGTTAACTGACTTACTGCCATTAGTCCTCTGACCAGTTTTCATGGAAGACATAAGGTGATATTAATACAGACAGGTAAATTTGGCCATGGATCAGAGAATTATCCCCCTAATCTTTGTAAGGGTGAGACCCAGTATAGTGAAAATGAGATTGGTGAAAGGTTAGGTGGCTGCTGGACGAAAAGTGTACAAAGTCTGCATGTCTTCCATGTGTTTGTGTTGGTTTCTTCTGAGTGCTCTGCTTTCCTCGCACATTCCAAAGACATGCAATAAGTGGATTGGACACTCTAAACTGGCCATAGGTATGAGTGGTGTGTGTGTGTGTGTGTGTGTGTGTGTGTGTGTGTGTGTGTGTGTGTGTGTGTGTGTGTGTGCATGTCTTCCCTGTGTTTGTGTTGGTTTCTAACAGTGACAATCATCTAGCGCTAAAGTTTACACTGTTGGGTGGCTAGCTCTGTCGCAGTAGTTCATCCACATGGCATCCCACAGGGTTCTGTCCTGGGACCACTCTTGTTCGGTATATACTTTTCCGAGGTACAGGCAAACGTGGGAGGACTATGGCTCACCAAGTTCGCAGACGACTGCAAACTGGGCGCCATAATCAACTCTCCAGGTGACACAAACATCCTTCAAAAAGGTCTCACAGAAACAGATAACTGGTGCCAGCACCATGGTTTAAAGCTAAATGCCAAAAAATGTATAGTCATACCCTTTGGCAAAAACAATGTGCCCACAAATTACCACATAGGCGGAAACCCATTAAGTACAGAGAAAGGTATTAGGGACCTGGGGACCCAAGTTGATAGCAATCTCTCCTTTGAAAACCACATTGCCAAAGTGGTTAGAAAGACCTTCTACATAGCCCACCTCATCACGAAGGGTTTCACATCTAGATTAAGAGAGGTAATCGTGCCCTTTATTCATCCCTCATCAGGCCCATCATAGAATACAATGCCCCTTTTGGGATGTACCTTACCCGACACCTGCAGCAATTAGAAAGACCCCAAAAGTATCTCACCAAGAGGATCAAGGGTCTCAAACAGATGCCATATGCTGCTCGGTTAAAAAAACTCCAGCTCAACTCAGTTGCATACCGCCTACTTCGAGGCGATCTATGCCTGACATACAAAACTATGTCAAATCCAGAATTAATGGACATGCTCCACCTCAGTAAATCTAAATCCCTTAGAGCCACACACTCGAGGGACTTGAACCTCAGCACAGAAATAAATAGAACTTGCTGGAGGGACTGGTTCATAACCCAGAGGCTCCCTTCGCTCTGGAATAGAATTCCAGTTCATGTGAGGCAGAGCATCTCACTGAATCTCTTCAAGAAGAATCTCGATAAGGGGATGGGGGATCGTAGGTTTGTCCCAGGGATTACTCCCGTGTCACTATTAGACAGAGGCACAGTAAACTAAACCTTAAAAAGGGCACAGTATACTCAAATCAAGGGGTGGCGTAAGCCATACAGAATCGGGCTAGGCTTATAATTGCCCCAGGGCAGATAGCCTACTATGAACCTATGAACCTATGAACCTAAGTGAATAGAATGGTAGTGAATAATACGTAATGTATTTTTGATCTAGACCTTCCTGATTCAGAAATGTTTCCTGATTCACATCTGTGAAGTATATTACAGACAAATTAGAAACAAAGCACAAATACAACATAATTATTCTACTGGGCAAAGTGATTTTAGCTACTTCTGAAACCTTATTGTCCTTGAGGGTTGTTGGCTGAGCTAAGAAAGAGAGTGGAACATGGATTGTTTTTCAGAGAAAGGCCTTCAAGGAAGTGGAAAAACATCCATATTGCAGCAAGCTGGAACAAAAAATTAATATGTGCCTGACAGGTATGTATGTTGTTTAGAATGACTAATGGCTATCTACATGGTTTGAGAGGTTTTTGTTTTTTGAGGGTTTTTATTAGATCGACAAAACCCATAGGTGGAGAAAATGTGATATTAGTTAAAAATCTAGCTGAGATAAGTTTCATGCTTTACATCCTAATATGAAACAAAATACTTTTTGGTTTTCCTAGTGACTCACAATTGACAGAAGATGACATAGACAGTTTACAGATGAAGGAACTGAACCCAAAAGCATTATACTTTCATTTAAGTAAAACCAAAATGGACTTTAGGAGAATGACGTTCATCTTAGAACTATTGATGATAAACATCAGCATGTACCAAACACTGAATTTCAGTAATGAAGAATGTATAATTCACTACTCTGAGCTCTAGATTGTTTTACTGCACAGTGATTCAGGAAAACGCTTTCATCATAGTGTTTTAAGACTATTCATGCACTTTAATGCATGACTTGGGTTTAAGAAAGCAGCTGACAGAATCAAGATCTTTTAATTTGATTCACAGTTCTGCATTAAGGTGGGAAATAGCCTGCAGAGCAGTGCTAAACAGGAGTTTTCCTTATTTTTACTGCTTTTTACAATAGCAGTTGGACCATTGGCCATCAAGGTTTGGGTACTGCTAGGCTAATTGGATGAACATCAGCAATCACTGAACATTACATAATCATGCTGTATGTTGATGATATTTTATTAATCTTCCTTGGCCAGAAGTAGATTTTAATTGGGTTATAATACTGTTAGAGATCTTCTCTAGGGTCTTGAATTATAAGGTTAATATTTGGAAAATACAAGTTTTAAATATTGGTATTAACCTATTAGAGACACTGCTGAGGGAGATTCCTTGTAAGCAGACTATCCCAGAGATTTCAGAGTCAATGAATATAATATGTGAGGGTGATAACCAGCATAGAGGAATAACATTTAGCAAATTGTCAGCCCTTTTCATGGCTCCAGAAATAAGATTAGAATTAACTAGTACTGCCTCGTGATAACCACTGTAATATGGCTGTCTGCATAGGTAATGTAACTGTTGGACCAAATGATGGAAAAGGATAATTGCTACCCTAGTCATCTCCAAATAAGCATTAGTTTGATGGCTTTAGGTAAGTTAGCTGCATGATTTTAGTTTAAAAACTTGGTAACATACATGTCTGTATTTGAATTTCTTCTCCCTTTGGCTTGCTACAAATTACCAGGCTGCATGAAGAGAAATGGATGGCTTTGTTATGGGAGTAGAAGGGTGTAGAGTGTACAAGGTGCAGTGATCTCCATTCTACTGTGGAGAAGTGGTTTGATCTTTTTGGAAGAATGGGGATGATATACTGAGAGAATAGCAAATAGTGCTGAAGAGAATGGGTTAAAAAGGATTCTGTTATGGCAGCTAAGGATATGTGGGAAGAGACTAAACAAAGCATAATACAAAAACTGAGAAACTGGAAGCTGTTTGTTTATGGATATGCATAGCAAGATACAAGCAGTAAAAAGATTTTAGTCCCTTTAGTTTTATGTACAGGTCAGGCATATTTTTATCAACCACAGGAGAAGTTATGAACAGTAATTAATAAAGAGTCAGTGGATTGATTATTCCAATAGAACAAGGTGGTTTAGGATTATCTGATTTGAATGGATATTTTAGAGCTACACAGTTAAGGCTTATATATATATATATATATATATATATATATATATATATATATATATATATATATATAACACAAGCAGAAAGCTGTAATTCAGAGTGGATGGAGATGACGATGATGATGGTAATGAAGTAGAAGGGAAGTTCAAGAAATAAGGAAAGAGTGGGATTTTGGATGTAGATACTTAAGGATAATAACAACAGTCATACAGAATATTATATTCATAAAGTACCAGAGAGTATTCTAAGAACTTAGCCAACATGAGAATGCAGAAAGGAGGTTCTGCCAATAGGGATGACTGCAATTAGTGGTATGGAGAATAGGCTGGAATTTACTGGTGAAAACTGGCAAAGAAACAAAGGTATTGGGAGAAAATAGAGAGGGAAAGGTAATAGAATGGGAAGAGGCCAAGAAGACATTTGGACTGCAGGCTAGAGAGTGGCTTCCCTATCAGGAATTGATTTCAGAGTATAGGCAAAGAGGAAGGGATCAGGGAGTCCTAAATAAAAGACCTGCTCTGGTAGAGTTTTTGGTTGAATCTAAAACAGAAGCTGCTGTTATAAAAGTGATAATTAATAGGGCGTATAACATTTTGCGAGATAACTATAGGAATCAGTCAGAGGAAGTTAGAAATTATTGGAACAGTGATTTGATAAGCAATTCACAGGATGACAATGAGAAGACATATGTATGGCTTCTAAAATATGCAACAAAGTCTACAAGACTTAGGATTTTGCTTGAAAGTGGTTGCATTGGTATTTTTTATCTTAAGCAGATTCCAATTAATTTTCCTCAGGTGGATGGAAAATGTTGGAAATGTAATGGGGAAGAAAGAGGTAATTGGGAAATTATGTTTTGGGAGTGCTATGAGTTGGCAGACTTTAAAAATTCACTAGGGAATATTCTGTCAGAAATATTGACTGAGCAAATGGGTGTAACTAAGGAAATTATTTTTTTTTGAGCTGAGATACAAGATCCAAATTGCCTAGTCATAGAAAAGCCATGTTAAGTTTATTTCTGGTGGCTGCCAAAAAAGCAATTGCTAGAAAATAGAAACCAAAGTATAAACCAATGTATTTGAAGTAATGAATACTGTAACAGAGATAAAAGAACGGGAAATGGGATCTTTAGACATGGGTAGGAGCAAATTATATTGAAAAAAAATGGAAACTGTGGGAATAATACATGCAGAATAATGTTTTGGAGGAGGAGGAGTGAGGTTTAAAGGAAAGCAAGAATTGAGCAATTTATATAATGTTGGAGTGATGATAATTGTGTAAAAATATATGTGATGTATAATGTTTGTAACTGTGAACATGTTAACATGGTTTGTTTTCTTTTATGTAAATGTGTGTTTGCCTGTTCCTTGTGTTAATTTAATAAAAGTGTTAAAAAATAGTACAGAGCACAGTCAGTAATCATGGTAAAGAAAGGGAAAGAATGGTGTCTCAGTGGTAAGATCTTTGCTTCACAGCTATAGAGTAGTGTCTGTGTGGTATCTGCATGCTGTCCTTTGTCTGGGCAGTTTTTCTCAGAGTGTGTGTGTGTGTGTGTGTGTGTGTGTGTGTGTGTGTGTGTGTGTGTGTGTGTTCTCACGCACATGTGTGTACATTTGTGTATCAGTGTGTCAGTACAGACATGCGTATTCTTATATTTTACATTATCCTAACCCAGGCTGTGGCTGAAAAGAGTCCTCAGACTAGTCTATATATCTGTTTAAAATAAGAAATATACAAACAAATAAACAGGTAAATTAAATCTGCTTTTCAGTTTGATTAGGGCAATCAAGTGTACAACAGAGTTCATTGGATTACGTGGTGCCCACAAGGCTAACACACTGGTATGTGAAGGGTCTTAATTTTTGTTATCAGTTGTCTGAGATGGAAAAGAAGGAAGTCCTAGTGGTAAAACTATGGGAGAGTCTCATGAGGAGACAATATGCTTTTTACAGAACTGCTTTCAGCAATGTGAGGGCTATTATGAGGAAACGTGAATGGCTCTGTGGATCTTTTCTGGGAGCAGTTTAATTTGTATACTAATAAGGAGTTTGCTGCCTTTGACAATGTTATACATATTTATATATTATGGCTTCAGTCATCAATGTAAATGTCTCAAGTTTACCTGATGGTCAGCTAAAAAGATTTATTAAATCTGTTGTCCTTACACTGTAAGTGAATGAACCTACCAGACCAAACACATCAGGAGGACCAGGTTCAACACTAGACCTTATTCTTTTTATTATTCCCATGGATGTTTTAGTCCATTTATCCATCCAGACAGGGTGAGTATCCATTACCCAGCCTGGTTATTCATATCCAAACCACGCCCTCCTCTCTATGCAACAGGAAACCGTGTTCCTCAGAACATGAAGCCTCCACTAATTACAAACCTACAAGGACTTGACTAGAGTGCAGTCTTTAAAGCCTTTTGCCATAAAATAACCTACTTACTTTCAAAACCATTTTTTCTAATATTCATGACAATTTTTCCTGCAGAGAAGAGAAGAATAAAAGATAAAAACTGTCCCTGGCTAACTCCAGAAATAAAATTCCTCCTCAGGGAAAAAGAGACAGTCTAGCATAATTGAAAGAAACAACATCAGAACAGTGTCTTCCATAGCAGCTGTCTCAGTTTAATAAAAAATGTATGCCACTCACCATGTCTGCCAAAGCTACATATCTCTACTTGCCTGCTTTCTAGCAATTTCAAAGACTATATTCTCACAAAAACAAACCCAAACCAAAATAATTGTGCTTGCCCCAATTGTCCTCCAAACCCTATAACTTTGGTGGAGTCTGTTCCAACCTTCTGTCGTAAAATGTGTCCTACAGAGCAGTCCTCAGACTGCTGAAAAACGTATAGTAAGGCCTTCCTGAAAAAGCAATACACTGCATCCTGTCTTCCTTAAAATGGCAGCCCAGTACATAGCAAAACCACTTTTCCATGCTCATAACCTTTCTCTCTCCACTAGACTGTCACCCATTCAATTCAGACATGCTCATCTAATATGTCTACCTAAATCTCGTGAGCCCCATGACTACAGGTTAATATCAAACCTCTGTGAACTAACAAAAGTCAGGGAATGACTAAACTATCATCAACTAATTCTATTACTCAGTAACTGACTTATCTAATTATTACAGAATATCTCAGCAACCTGATATAATTTAGTTCTCATATATCTACTATTCCTCTTCTTTTTCTCCTGTTTAGCTTGCTACACATGTATTCCCTGTCTTCTTATCACCCTCTCCTATAACCATACCATATCTCCTACACCCCTGCAAATTAAGAATTACTGATATCAGACACCTGTAATGCTTGCATATACACATCTGCATTTCTTTCCTTATGACAGCTGTAACATTTACACATACAAATTACCGTATACACTAACTCAGCAAATATATGACACCCTTTCCATATAAGATAGCTACATACCTGCTCTTAAACAGACAGTATTTCTTAAGTCTTACACTTTTCTTTTTTACTGTTGGGTATAAATAATTTCTGACACAATACCCTTTCACCAGTCCTCATTCAAATGTCTGAATCAAACACTCTAGTACCATTTTAACATAGACACTCCCTCAATATTTAAGGAATATGCACAATTTTTAACCTACACCAACAAAAGACAGTACATTTTCCCAACGTACCTTGTACAAACTAAATGCAGTTCTACAGATCCTTTCAAAAAGATTCTAGTTAAACTTTTCATTCATAGGATATTTCTATCATGGTACTCCATATAAGGAGAGTGCCATATGACTGTTGGCTCCTGCAAAGGCACCCGGCATACTTAAAACTGCAATTATAGCTCAAAAATTGTTAATTGCATTCTGAAAGTGGGGTTGATGCCCCATCATGGAAGTCTGTTACTGAGCAGTTTGATCTAGTGACACATTCTTGGATCTAGTGATGCTTTTTTGGATCTAGTGAACCTGTGAATTAATGTCAGGTTAATAGATCTTCTGGCCATACTCTTAACTAGATGTGTAATATAATATAAAGCTTTCTCAGGTCATGTTGCACTCACATGAAACATCTTGGTGGGATAAACTTACGACTATTGAAAGGGAACTGTCTGACATGGAAGGCTTGATAGATGGTAGGCATGAGGCAAAATTTGCCTAAACAAGAAGGTTCCACAAGAGTAGCTTAAAGTGTCTTTTTCATGACTATAAACCATTGAAACTGCTATGGATAATTAAGAGCCTAATATCAACCTCTTCTCTAAGACAGATGTTTTGAACTGTTTCTGCTATGTATGCCACTGAATGTGGCATCTGGCTTGTTGTAAAAGCTAAAGCCTATCGTGTTAACTGCATTACAAAAACATGCAACAAGTTCAGCTGTGATTATACAGTGTGTAAGCATAAAGCCCAGAAATGCTTCTTATAGGCTTTTCTTGCTAAATGTCCTCATATAGCTTCTTTTCATAGGTTCATTGGTTCTTAGGTAAGTACTAGTCTAGCTGTCCTTGTGAGCCATTTTAAGCCTAGCCATTTTCTCTTTTTGAGCTGAAAATAACATATCCCATTTGGATATAGATTGGCCTTACCCATCCCATAATTGATAATTATATATTATTCCTATTGAGAATAACTGGGATCATACCATAGATAATTTGGTGGGACCCATGCGTGGGATAAAGCATATGGGAGATGCATTGGTCCCATTAGTTGTATGGGGGGGCAGTCCTGGGGTAAGTTTTCTGTTTCCCATCCATAGACCAATGTTGCACTTAAAAATATGAACAGGGATAAACTTTGTTTTATTTAGATAGATAGTTTATTCCATACCAGTGATGTCCATTCAAAATATACCTCTCCCTCCAAACCATTCTGTTGATGTTGTAGAGGAGGTTTGGATCCCTAAACCAAGTGTTCCTTATGGTATTTGACTTGCTGAAGTGCAGTAAATCTTTCAGTAAAGGGTCAGAGTATGCCATGTATACCAGACACAGATCACTTCTTAAACGTCAGTAGGATGCTTAATGTAGTGACAGAGCTTTAAGTCAGTCCTTGTAGGACATGTTGTTTAGGTCTTGTATCCTTTTAGTAAGGTATGTCTGTGGGCATTCTAGTTGTTGCATGTGTCTAAACAGATATGTGTCAAAGGGGGCATTATATTCAATGACTGCCCTAATGAGGTCTGAGTAAAGGAGGACAATGACATCCTTAGATCTAGACACAATCCCTTTGTTTTTAAGCTATACAGTATCAAAGGACTTTCTTGCAATAATAGATTCATGTTGGTCAAAAGTTAGGTCACTGTCCACATAAATTCCCAAATCTCAAACAACTGAGTCAGCTTGTAGTGATGTATTGTCAATGTGGTATTTCCCTGGGGTAGATGACTGACTTTCCAAAGGATACAGTAATGGATTTTTTTGGCATTTGGTTTCAGACCATGATTTTGACACCAGTGATTTATTTGAGACTAACTTTCCTGCAGAATGGCTAAGTCATTTAGGGATTCAATGACTGTTCCTAGCTTGCAGTCATCTGCAAAATCAGTCAGCCAGAGCCCTTTGTATTTGCTTTTACTTCAGAAAAGTAAATGCCAAACAGGAGAGGTCCCTGCACAGAACTCTGGGGACACCACTGGTGACTGGTCTCTTTGTGGGGGTAACTTCCCCTATTTTGATTATCTATGTGATGTCCCCACTCTGGGCCAATAATCAAGGAGTCTGAATCCTCACCACTGGCACTGGAGAGGGACATTCACTTGGAACAAAAACGGATATACCCAGTATTTCCAGATGAAGCTCTCTGCATCAAGCACAGTTTCCCTTAAGAGCACACAAGAAACACACTCAGTTTGGAGTCTGGATTTTTCTATCTGTCCCCCTTCAGTCCCCAGTAAGACTCCCCACTGGCACAGCAGTAGAGTTCAGACCTCAGCCAAGTGTCCAAGCCAAATTCTCCAGCACTCTGTCTGTGAAACCAGTGCTTCCTGTCCCTGCTCAAAACAGCTGACACACAATGTTTGAGATTTGATTTTCACACACACATACACACACACACACACACACACACACACACACACACACACACACACACACACACACACACAAAAGGCTGACACAGATTTATTAGCTATGCCCCCTTCTGCCCAAGCTGTAAGGTAGTTACACCACCACCAGACACTCCAAAGCCAGCTACTCTAAGGATCTTGCAAGGGTACCCATGTATACTGAGTGAAATTAATATTAATACAAATGGTAGTCTGACCAACCACAAGGCTTTCAGGAGCAACCAGAGTTGTCACCAAATATATATATATATATATATATATATATATATATATATATATATATGTATGTAAGTACTCTCAGAGATTAAAATATTCTTTAACATACCAACCACAATGAAAAATATAAATATATTTAATAAAAAATAATAAAAGAACATGCAAATACAGAATATCTGTTTACAGTAAACACCAGAGCCTCATCACAGGAAATATTAAAATAACACAGACGAATAGATTCACACAGATACAGAAAAACAGTACTTAACTAATCATTTTCCTGACTGATGTAAAGAATTATTTTTCCCCGGTCACTTATTAAAGCAAGGCAAGATGAAGTAGGTGAGGGGTCCTTCTTTGCCAGGTTCCAAGAACAGACTGCAGTGAGACATCAGTCTCATCTAGTATTAAACATCATTTTTGTACTAGATTACAGAATGACATTACATACATCTGGTCATCTGACATCTGGTTCCCATGCAACCCTCTTTGGCTAGAAGCTATCAGGATTTAGCATATATGTGTCAATAATATACACACACACAGAGCCTGCTAAGATCTGCTTCAGCTCCTGGAAGTCATAAAACAATTCCAAACCTCCACCCTTCCAGAGTAGCAATTACTTCACCCTAAAGAAAATGCAGAAAGTTTCCTAGTAAAGACTTTTTGTCTCTGGTTGCATTGAGGACTGTAAGATACAATCTTAAATCTTTATGGCCTAAGTCAGTCAATTTAATTTCTAGCTATATTCAAAGTTTGGTGGATTGAGATTAACCTCTTCTCTTCCAGTATCCTCTGTTAAAGCATTTTCATTTAAACAGTTACAATAATACATGTATATTTCTTTTTATGTCCACCAGGGCACACTGTTTGTACATTTTTAACATAAGCAGCTTTTCAACACAAGCATGTGGACAAATAAGTTTGATATACATATAATTCTTTACAAAATTTCAGCCAACTGTGCTGGCATATGTTACACATCCACTGCCCTACATCTCTTGGTATGGCTGGCAATACCTCACATGTCACAATCTGCATCCTGTCTGTGAGCCAGTTAGCAATCCAGTGGGTGATATAGGGGTTTAAGTCTCAGTGTATTTAACTTTTCTACTATGCCCAAGTGGAGAATTGTGTCAAAAGCTTTGGCGAGATCAAGTTATGTTGTGTGTACCATTTTGCCTTCATCCATTGCTTTGGTGATATTTTCAAAAATTATCCAGAATGAGTAAGCCCTTGGCAAATCCAAACTGAGACAGGTCTAATGTTTTGAGGTTCCCTATGTCCTGATTAATTCATTGCATTATAAGTTTTTCCATGGCTTTGTGTGAGGCTGATTAGACTTATGGGTCTGTAAATGCCTGGGTCTGTGGAAGGTCCTCCCTTATGCAGGGGAATGACTGTATCTCTTCTCAATTGATTTAATACAAAACCTGTATGGAGGCTAAGATTAAACACTGTTGTTAGGGGTGTGGCTAAACCATGCTTAATGCTATTTAAGATGCATCCATGTATAACGTCAAACCCATTGATGCAGTATTTTAGCTTTTGATAGCCCTTTTAGCACTTGTTCTTGTATAATAGCTGGAGGTGAGCCAGTTTCTGGTATAATAGTTGAGGGAGAAATGGAGGTGTGATAGGGGTAAAGTTAGAGCTAAAAATTATTGGCCAGACAGCCTCGGTGTAAGTAAAATTGTTCAGTCAGCTCAGCACATTGCTGTATTGTGCTTTTGAGATTATGAACATAACTGAAAAATGCCTTGTGATGGTCTTTGGCTTGGGTAGCTATGTTAGCCTCAAACTTGGCTTTGATGGATTTTATTAAGCTCCTGAGTAGTTTGCTTATTTCACTGACAAGGGCTTTAACATTCTGGGAATTACTTTTCTTACTTTTGGTCAAATCTTGTTGATATTATGGTTCTACCATGCTGGTTTGTTTGTGGAGTTTGTCCTGCACTTGTTCCTGTGAGGTACAGCTACACCTGTGTAGCTGTTCACATGCTGGTATAATGTGGTGGTGTACATTTCTGCTTATTCAGTGGAGTTATTTTGATTATTTTATTAGTTTGATTGGGATTTGAAGCTTGCCAATGTATCAGTTAGGAGTAGGCAGAAATTTGTAAAGGTACTTTTAGTGGAAGGGATCACTGGTTTCAGTGTTTTTTTTTTTTTTCAAAAGAGACTGCTTTATAGTCACACCGAACAGGTGATAAAACTAAGCAAGGGATGGTGTAAGATGCTTCCATATTAGGACAAGATCCAAGATGTTATTCCCCTTAATGGGTACTCTATTGTATTGACAAAGTCCAGGAGTCTCTGTGGTAGTGCGGGTCTCTGAGTCTATAGTTGGATAGTTTATATCACCTAGGAAAATGGTATTAGGTTTAATACTGAGTAATTCTAGTTCCTGTAGTCTAGGCGTTGTGGCTTTCTTTTGTCATAGAAGGAGTTCTATAGCTAGCTAATACATGGTATGGGACCTTTCTGATGGTTATTTGGACATGAAGAAGCTCTAGTGCATCCTGCTGCTTTACCACCCTTGATGTGAGTGCCTTCTGAATGTAGACTGATATACCTCTACCCTTTTCCCCTCCTGCACAGTAGCTGGTCTAAACATGTAGAAGGCATTATTCCTGTGTTGTCAAGTGTCTCTGGTTCAGTGGGTGGCTAAAACTAGCCTACCTATCTGGTTAATTAACAAACAAATAAACTGACAGTTTATTATAATTTTTTTTTACCATTGTTCAAATGTTTGTACAGTAAAATGTAAATTTTAAGTAAAATATATATTTTTGATGCAGCCTGGAGGCCTGTAGTTTAATGGTTAAGATTTGCAAGAATATTTTGAGTGGCTTCAGGTAAAATAGGTTTCACAAATCGGCATTACCCCTAAAAGACAGTCCCCGGGATTCATGAAGCTCGGCGCAAGGCCGGTGTAAGGCCTGCGCTGGCGGTGCAGTGAATAGTCGGCGTAGTAGCGCCATATGCATAGTAATGAGTGCGCGCCGCAACCACAGACACGTGCGTAGTGTACGTGAGCGAGCCCAAGTAGGATGCATCCGGAGGCGTGGCCAAGCCGGCAGGCGATGAGCAACCTAAAGTGCTGACTGCCACAGTCCGCCCATAATAGTAATGGCACCAGCCAGGGCCCGTGCAGAATGAAACGCACGCAGAGTATGCAACATAGTACCCGTCCCAACAAAACGGAGAAGCAAACACAACCCACGAAGCCCTAAGTGTACCCGTCCAAGGAACAAAGGATACGCGTAATACCGTGTTCGTCCCGCAATGCACTGTCAGTGGGCATACCCAGAGAAGGTGTACCGCAGCATGTCATCGCGCCGCACCGACATAGGAGTAGCGACTAAGGTTACCACCTGTCCCACTTTGCGAGGGGCAGTCCCTCCATGGGCAGTTGTGTCCCGATAAAAAATATTAAAAACGGCAAATGTCGCAAGATTGTAGGACATAATTATATCCCATATTTTATGTAATGGTTGCATAAAATAGTTATTTCCGTAACTAAAATACCTAAATGTCACAAGAAACAGAATAAGCAACTAAACTGCTACAAGAATAAGCTTTTATTTAGGCAAACAAGTTAAGTTCTATGCTTTGTACTGACCGTGGGTATGTGTCGGCCTGTAAAATCTGATGTGAGTCCCGTAAATGTCCCACCTTGGCCATTTGAAAAGGTGGCAACCCTAGTAGTGACATGGCCATGGTCACCAGGGTTACCAACTGTCCAACTTTGCTATGGACAGTCCCTCATTTGACAGTTGTGTCCCGCCAAAAATCGAAAAATGGCAAATGACCTGAGATGTCCGGACAAAAATATTCCCTCAATATACCTGTAATAGTAGCATAAAACATATATTTTGTATATGAAACACATACATGGCATAAGAAACAGAATAAGGAACCCAAATGCTACGAGAATAAGCGTATATTATGGCAAAAAAGTGAAGTTCTGTCATCTCCACTTGCTGTGGGTATGTGTTGTCCTGCAAAATCCGATGTTTCCACAAAAGATGTCCCACTATGGGCATTGGAAAAAGTGGCAACCATAATGGTCACAAGCAGTAGTGAGAGTACACAGCCAGGTAGCCGTGTCAACATAACAACAGGAAGGAACCAAGATACCCTAAACACAGGCAAACGTGCATAGCAACATGTACCACACCCAGCAACGTGTT
Organism: Protopterus annectens; assembly: GCF_019279795.1. NCBI lineage: Eukaryota > Metazoa > Chordata > Ceratodontiformes > Protopteridae > Protopterus > Protopterus annectens. The sequence continues at coordinate 599,659,582 of NC_056728.1, forward strand.
CGTCGCATACACTGGACGGCGTATGTCCAAGCGTAATATCCATAAGCAGAACCCATGCATGCAAATGTAATACACAATAGCCCCATTATAGCATGAAGTCCCACCCATGTACGACCGTGCACCCAACCCAGCTAGCAGCCTTGCGCAGCTACACACCTACACACAATGGGCATACCTGAAATGTGGTAAGAAGTATCGTTTTAGGCAGTGCCACGCGGGCAAATATGTACCCCACATGTCACCAACCCACCTCAGGTACAGATATGCAAATGGCTGCATGTGAATGTGTCGGCAGAATGTGTACATCCCGCATGTGGTATGGACCCGTCCAAACCCTATAGGCTTGCACACGCCACGGTGCACATAACTGTACACATGTGGACAAGTTGGGATGTTGACCCACAGCACCGATGATTAGCTATGCCCACAAGTCAAACACATATAGCGGAACATGTGCCTACCAAACAGGACGTCCTAACAGGGTGCCACAGGCACAGAAGGGGAAGGTGGGACATCACATGTGGAGAGTAGCGTTGCCGGATGGCCAAACACCCACGGCCAAGGTAAAGGACGGAACAACATGCATATGGCCGGATGGATGTTGTTAGAAAACTATATATAGAAACACATATGAAGTGCCAGTTTAGAAGCAAAATACTATATAATGCATAGAATTGTACTGTACAATATGGCAGTAGAAATGATCATGCATGTAATTGGTGAAGCTTAGCTGCAGTGTGATTGAACTCTGACCCTGGCAGTAACCAGTTCAGCAGGCGTATGTCTCTCAGCATTAATTATCTGCTGGGTTACAGAAAAATAAATGTATGTACATGTATAACTTCCTCCCTTCCACTGAGGAGGATGGCCTTGTGAGCTCTATCGAAGATAGAGTACAACTCCTTACCAGAGAGACAAAGGAACGTATTAAGAAATGAACTGACTATTGTATCGGAACAGTCCAGGGTCCTTGAAAGAGCAACAATTACAGAAGGACACTGTAATTGACCAGGTGCCTTGCAAGGCTGTGTTATTCTCATGGGAAAACATTTTAAAAGCATTACCTCAGCACCCTCGTATGAATAGAATATTGCGGACCATAGTGATGGAAATGCCCTGTGACTGACCACGTCAGTAAGGTGGGCAAAAGCTGATTGTAAACACTATATAAACAAATTGCTTCCTGTATAGAGTCAGACAAAACTCTTATACTTGTACTGTATAGTTTTTTGCCTCCCGGTGTACACTACTAAAATGTTGTGAACCTGAGCTTCCTGTGTTATTGACTGTCATTTAGAAAAGCCTACTGATTTCTACAGTCTGGGTTTAACAACTTATTTGACATTGTGGTCCTTCTTAGCGAATTCCCTTGGTAAGCTACAGGTCAGAGTGCATGGGTGGTTAGACATCTGCGCAGGAGAAGTTGCCTAAATGGTTCTTCTTGAGTGAAAAGACCTCCGACTGAATTGTTGTGTGTAAAGAGGCTGTCCACTGTCTGATCTGTGGCTGAAAAGCGGAAAACTGGATCCCAAGAAGAAAACGTGCAGTCATAAACGGGAGGCTCAGGTAAGGAGAGTTTGCCTCTTTGTCTCTGTTGTAGATCAGGGACCAGGCTACATTGTGTTTCTGTTAACAGTTGTGATAGCAGGTCGAAGACCAATCCAAGTAGTTTTACATTTGGACATAGATCAGGGGAACACAGAGTAGAGTAAATAGTCATTGTAGACACTTCAGTGGATACAGGGAAGGAGATACCATGTGGTACGAGAGAAGGGTTACGTAACAGTTGTTTAGAAGACATGGGAGATTAGTGCACTAAGAGATCGTGAGATCCACGTTTGACGGGTGATGCGAAGTATATGCAATTGCAGAGAGCACATAATGTGAGATATTCTGCAAAATGGGGTAATAAATATGACATTGATGGTATATTAGACAAAATATCGTTAGTGAAACATTGGAATCACCTAAAATGTGACGCAGATGTTCTAGGGTTACCACCTGTCCCACTTTGCGAGGGACAGTCCCTCTTTGGCCAGTTGTGTCCTGCAAACAAACTGAACAAATGGCAAATGTTCTGATATCTTAGGCCAAACATATTTCCTATATTTTCTTTAATAGTAGCATAAAACAGTTATTTTGTATCTGAAACACCAAAATATTATAATAAACAGAATAAGCAACTCAAATGCTACAAGAATAAGTTGCTATTCTGGCAAAAAGTAAATTGCTGTCCTGTGTACTGGCCGTGGGTATGTTTTGCCCTGCAAAATCCGGCGTTCCTAACACAAATGTCCCACTTTGGGCACTTGAAAAGGTGGCAACCCTAAGATGTGCAGGCTAAAAAACAGCGACAATTGGGTATCCCTCAAGCACATAGTTGGATTGAGGTAGTGAACCGAAGGGAACAGAAGACTAAAAATGCGAAAGCATCATCGTGAACAAAGAAGATAATAATACAGTAGTAGCGGCCCCCTCCACCTCCGATACCACATCCAGGATATGAAGCGGGAGGGCAGGCTAGTCCCCCCCATGTTATCCTGTGGCAACAGAGGTATCACAACGACCAATTGTAAGAGAAGCTATTGAAACCACATCCCGAACACGTAAAATACCTAGGGACACTCAACTAATAAGAGAGTCACTAGAACAGAGTGAGGAAATCTGTCAATTAATTGAAGTACCGAACCCTCAGGCAGGACTGGAAGGCCAGGACCCAACTCCCTTAGTGTATAGACCGTGGACACCGGAAGATATCCGGAAAGTCACAGAAGGAATTCCCCATCCACAAAGTAATCACTATTCACCATGCAATACCCCTGTATCTCCTGATAGTAAAGCAAACGGGGAATGGCGGATGGTACAGGATTTACAAGCTGTAAATCATGTAATAATACCTAGGGTACCGATGGTGCCAGACCCACACACTATATTGAATGCTATGAACCCGCAACAGAAGTATCTTACCATGGTACATATAAGCTATGCTTCCTTTTCAATACCTATACATCCAGATAGTCCGTATTGTTTTGCATTTACATTCAGGGTAACAGATACAGCCATACCCGGCTATCGCAGGGATACTGTGATAGTCCAACGATATTCGCACAGGAGATGGCTAGCAACATGCTGGGGTTTACTCCACCCGGGGGCAGTCAGGTTCTACTTTATGTGGATGATATCCTGCTTGCGGCCCCTACCCAGCAGCAATGTAGGGAAGATACAATAGCATTATTGAAATATTCAGCAGAACAGGGACATAAATTAAACAAGCATAAATTGCAACTATGGAGAATACAGGTCAAGTACCTGGGATATGTGATATCCAAGGAGGGTAGAACATTAGATGATGATAGGAAGGCAGCAATTTCACAAGCACCCAAGCCAACTACCAAGAAGGGAATGATGTCCTTCCTGGGCCGACTAACTTTTGTCGAAGCTGGTTACCAAACTATGCTTTTGAATCGGCTCTATTGTCTGCTTTAATCTTTAATACACCTATGGCAGCACAAGATATACTACACTGGATTCCAGTAGCAGAAACAGCTTTCTGCAGACTAAAACGATTGATAGCTTCAACATCTGTTTTAGGTCTCTGGAATAATCATAACAGATGTTTTCAGACTGTAGATTGTAAGCAGGGATATATGACGTCAGTCTTGATGCAACAGCATGGAAGTAAGCAACGCCCCATAGCTTACTACTCATCGCAGTTGGACCCAGTGGCATGGTCATTGCCACATTGTGTACAGGCAGTTGTTGCAGCAGCCATGGCAGTACAGGCCTCGGCATCAATGGTATTATTCCACCCTCTCACTGTGAGAGTGCCTCATGCAGTTGCGATAATTCTGCTGCAAGAGAAAATAGCATTCCTGACCCGTGCTAGACATCTTTCTTGTTTGACCATACCCCTGAGTCAACCTCATATGGTGATTGAACGTTGTACAACATTAAACCCATCAGCGTCACGTCCGACACCTGTGTATGGCACACCACACAGTTGCCTACAGGAAATGGAGCAAATAACTTTACCCAGACAGGATATTACTGATATACCCTTAGATGATGCAGAGGTGACAGTTTATGTGTACGGATCATGTAGAAAGAGTCCTACAGGAAAGAATCAAGTAGGTTATGCAGTAGTTATTGATAATGAGATTGTAGAAGCCCAACCCCTGCAGCATAACTTGTCTGCTCAAGCAGCAGAATAGATAGCTTTAACACGTGCTTGCACTCTAGCGAAAAACAGATGTGTGGACATTTATACCGATAGTCAGTATGCTGTCTCTACAGTGCATGTTTATGCGCAGCAGTGGAAGAATAGGGGAATGATAACATCCACTGGTAAACCGATTAATCATGCGCAATTGATCTTGAATTTATTAGATCCCATTCAGTTACCTACTAAAGTAGCTAATTGTAAATGTGCAGCTCATACAAAGCAACAGGATAAGATTAGGAAAGGTAATGCACGAGCTGATGCAGCTGCAAAACAAGCAGCCTCCCACTCAGAATGTGTCTTTTTGAATGAGGAATGACAATCCTCAGAGATTCTACATTTAGAAATGTTAGAAACAATGCAAACATCAACTACGAAAGCAGAAAAGCAGACGTGGGTAAGACGAGGAGCAATCCTTGAAGACGGACTGTACATCTCCAAAGTGAGAAAGCCAATATTAACGTCTAATTTATTCAGATATGCGGCTTTGTTGAGCCATGGGTAGAGCCATGTCTCAACAGGGGGGATGGTGCAGTTGTTTAACAGAATATTCCTAACATACGGAATTAGGAACCACATACAAACATTTTGAGCAGCGTGTCATATTTGCAGTAAACATCATGCACAGGGAGCATTTCAACCGAAGCGAGTGAGTTTCCCTACACCACCATATCCGTTCCATACTATTTGTATGGAGTTAATACAGCTGAATAAATGTGAAGGGAAGAAATATTGTTTAGTGATTATACATATGTTATCAAAATGGGTAGAAGCATTTCCAACCAGGAATCCGGATGCAGCAACAGCGACAAAGGTCCCAGTAAAATAAAGTATCCCTAGATCTGGCATACCGGAAAGAAGCTACAGTGACAATAGAACACATTTTGTGAACCAGACAATCCAGCAACCTGGGGGATTATTTGGGATTTCCTTGAATAATCATTGCACGTACAACCCACAGTCAGCATGACTGGTGGCGAGGTACAATGGGATCTCGAGAAATAAGTTGAGGAGGTCGATGAGTGACACCCAGACGAATTGGATTTGCTGTCTACCTCTAGCATTGCTGAGCATGACAACAGTTCCACATGTAAAGGGTTTGACCCCCTTTGAAGTAGTATTTGGAATGGCATATTATGTGCCACAGTGGAAAGCTGTCATGCCTGCAGAGCTGGAGGTCGATGGCTCATTAGCCAGTTACATGAGAGGATTGTTAACCAATAACACTGTTTTGCAGTTAAACTTTTTCAGATAAAGAGCAAGCGAAGCGGACACAGAGCTGACTCCAGTATCCTGGGTGTGTTTGACTGTTATCCAAACAAGTAACGGACGAGTCCAGCGTGGAAGGTCCGTACCAGGTACTGTTGGCAACGCCTACTGCAGTAAAGTTTGCGGAAAGGTCGTCCTGGGTTCACCTGACCCTTTTCAAACCGGTAAAGAATATCCAGTCTGATTTACATGTTGTAGCCGATATACCATAGAGACAGAATCACCCGGGGCAGAGTGTATAACAATACAAAGCAACCCCAAAGACATTGGTTTACTGTCCTACTGATCATACACCTATTAACCATGTTTGTGGTGACTTTACTTTTGCTGGGATCTTTCCTGCATATAACTACACAGATACAAATAGTGAGACGTGATGAACTGGCCACAGATTGGCATCCAAACCTCAACACATACCTAGCCATGACGCGTGTGCATGTACAGACTATGAACATTTCAAATTGCTGGGTTTGTACTGCCATACCTACATCATATGGAGGACTTCCAATGTATGCTGTCCCCTTGGTGATAGATTGAGACTTGTGAATATTTACCTTTTGATACAGGTTCTGTGAGATCACAGGACAAAGTGGCACTGTACTTACCTGTTACACAAAAAGGAATTGTTTGTTTTCATAAACATGATACAGTCCAAGTTGGTGGGAGTAATTGTAACATAACTGTGTCTTACAAATGTCATATAACAGCCAAAGATTACAGTACTAGTTGTAGCACCATTCATGATTTGTATTTAAGCTTAATGAGAACAACGTGGAAAGATGTGCAGAAACATCCTGAATTGTATAAACAGTTGTCTGTTATAGACAGGAAAATGTTACATGCAGAGTTAACCCACATCAGTAGTAAAGTAGAATATTGTTATTTTGTTTTTGGGAAAAAAGCATATCAATGGTTACCTGAGAATTGGTCCGGCAGTTGTTTTTTGGGTTATCTGGCTCCAGCCATATGACATACTGCAGAATTGCCTCTGGAGTGCAAGCGAAATGTAAGAGATATAGCTCGAAGAACTGGGAACTCAGTCGAGAAACCTACTAATCCAGTGGGTGAAATGGAAGCTGTTTGGAAAAATCATTCTTCTGCAAGAGATAAAGGAAAATTGACTCATATGGACTTGAGTGACAGTGTTATATCCTGGGCTGGAACAATCCCAGCTTATGGAGCAGTGAAATCAATCAGGGAACTGAGGAAGTTGTTAAAACCTCTCCAAGGAATGAGCAATGCGACTGTTCGCTCTCGAACTTGTGACTGATGAACTGAATGCAATGAGAACTGTTGTGCTCCAAAATGTAATGGCTCACGACTGCACCCTGGCGGCGAGAAGTGGTACGTGCGCGCTTATCAAAGAAGACTGCTGTGTTTAAGTACCACATAATAAGCACAAAACCAACAACCACCTAGAGGTAATACAGCAGGTATCAGCCATGGCGGAACCAGGCCCAAACCCACTGACGAACTATTTCCAGAAACCATTTGGTGGATGGGGTTCACTCATACTGAATATCTTGATTGCCATTTGTGTTGTTCTGCTCATATTGGGAGCATGTGTCTGTTGCGGGATACCCTGTATGAAAGTATTAGTCAGGGACTCTGTTGACGTATCTGTAACCGAGACTATGTATCAAGACCTGGAGTGGGATTTGTTAATACCAAATGTAATCCTTTCTGAAATGTACAACAAATGACTTGCCTAGTTAAAACTTCCAGAGAGGAAGAGGCTAGGGAATGAAATAATGTTGTATATGTTTCTGGATAGAATAGAAGCAATCAAAGGAGGGAGAATGTTAGAAAAATATATATTTAAACATATATGACGTGCTAGTTTAGAAGCAAATAGTGTATAATGCATATTATTCCATTATACAATATGGCAGTAGAACTTATCATGCATGTAATTGCCTGTAGTGTAGCTGCAGTGTGATCGAACCCTGACCCTGGCAGTAACCAGTTCAGCAGGCGTATGTCATTCAGCATTAATTATCGGCTGGGTTATAGAATAATAAATGTATGTACATGTATACCTTTCATCCTTCCACTGAGGAGGATGGCCTTGTGAGCTCTATCGAAGATAGAGTACAGCTGCTCACCAGAGAGACAAAGGAACCTAGTAGGAAATGAACTGACTATTGTATCCGAACAGGCTTGGAACCTTGACAGAGCAGAATTTACAGAAGGACATTCTAATTCACTATGTGCCTCGCAAGGCTGTGCTATTCTCATGGGAAAACATTTAATAAGCATTACCGTAGCACCGTTGTAGGAATACAATATTGTGGACTATAGTGATGTAAATGCCCTGTGACTGACCACATCATTAAGGTGGGCAAAAGCTGATTGTAAACACAATACTCATACAGCTGTCTCTTGTATAGAGTCAGACAAAACTCTATACTTGTACTGCATAGTTATTTGACTCCTGGTGCACACTATTAAAACGTTGTGAAACTGAGCTTCCTGTGTTATTGACTGTCATTTTGAAAAGCCTAATGGGTGTTATAGTCTGATTTAAACAACGTAATTGACAGATATGTATGTCCTAGCATGGGAATAGGTCAAGCCAACCACCACAATCACCATGTGTACCACATACAAACAGCCAGTAACACGCAGTAGTAATGCATGAAGGCATACACGACTGTGGGAATAGCACAGGACATATGGCACGTGCCAAGTGCAGATGCGTGACACAAAACCCCAGGACGGGGCTCCCTGCAAAGAGGAACATGTGCCAACCACACCTCCCACAGATGTACCAGCAATGAAAACACATGCCAAACACACAGCAACACTACCGTCCAACCCACGACTGCAACGGAGGCTGGTCAAACACCACCATGAAGCGTGCACAAACAGGGACATGTGTAACCGTTGCCTTAACACCCCCCCATAGGCCAAAGAAGAATAGAATGGACATATGCATGTAATGTTGTGAAGGATGTGTGGTAGTCCTCAGTATCACCGTGGTAGGGACACAGATACACTGTAATCAACCGTGACGTATGTGCACTGTAGACAGCATACCTGCAGGTAATACAGAGGACAATCACGTGCCACAGAAATATACACATGAGAAAGAGGATAGGGGATAGACAAGTGTAAATGGGACAAACTATGAATATAGGTTCATAGGTCCATAGGTACAGGGTAGGCTACCTACCCAAGTTCAGCCATAACCCTACACCATAGTTAGGATTCCTTTGCCAACCTTCCGGTCCGGAGATAAAATGCTTATGATATTGCCGTACCTCTGTCAAGCAGTGATAATGATGTAATTCCTGGCCTATATCTGCAATCCCCCATCCAACGGACAACATACCCCCGAACAAGGCTAGCAAGGATCTCTGCCTCACATGTACTGTGATGTAGATCCACAGCATAGTGAGTGTCTGGGTGACGTATGTGTCACTCCAACACATCCTATTAATGACCATGTCAAGGTTCACGTCACCTGCCCTTGTGGTTCCGAGGGATGTAGATACAGTAGGTGAAGCATAGACATGACATATGGGTCGACATGGCCTCGTATGTCAGGCACAGGTCAACACTGAACAACAGGTATGTGACCGAATGGAGCAGGGGTCCTACAAGTGGGGCAGTATTACACAAATCCATGACACCCTGCATCTGTATGACAATTAACCTATGAGGCCTTCCCAGCTGCTGTAGGTGTCGGGTCAGATACCCTCCGAATGGGGCAATGTAGTCAATCATAGGTGTAACACGTAATGAGTACAAGGAGACAATGACCTACCCTGATCTAGATGTGAATCCCTGCACAAACAGGTGTGCAATGTAGAAGTCCCACCGAACCACGATAGCAACGTGTGTGTTGAACGAGTGGTGACCGACAACCTCTGTCCCCTGATCCCTGGTAATCACCCCTGCGCTCAGTGGACTGCCACCCATATGCTGGACAGGGGTGACCTAGTACTCCTCGACAGGTATGATGTTGCATTACCTTGCATTTAGCTGTAGGCCATGTCCCTGACAGCAGATATGCATATCTGGGAGGCCCCTTTGAAGGATATCCGTGTCAGATGTCCGTCCCACTATGGCACCTGTTTCGCAGTCATCTACAAACAATGTCGCCCATAACACCCCTGTGTGTGCCTGTACTGTGGAAATGTAGATGTATAAGAGGAGTGGACCCAGGGAAGAGCCCCGTGGGACACCGCCTGCGACAGGCAGTAGGTCCGACATGCTGCCAGCAACTATGACCGCGTGGGCCATGTCACATAGCCAGTTTACAACCCATCCTGCGATGTACGTGTTCACATCCAAGCCGATGGGTTTATCAATGATACCTGAGGGGGGTAATGTGTTGAAGGCCTTTGCCAGGTCGAGGTAGGCTGTATGGACTGCAAGACCCCCATCAATGGCCTCGGTGACTGTCCCGAAAACGTCAATGATGCTTTAAACGCATGAACCGCCCCTGACCAAGCCAAACCGTGTTGGATGCAAAGTATGCAGGTCCCCTATGCCTTCATCTACGAGCCGCAGTATGATCCCTTCCCATGTCTTTGCAGATAGGTCTCCTCATGGTAATGGGACAGTAATAACCAGGGTCGGTGGAGGCATTGGCCCTGTGACGTGGGACTACAGTTGCCGTGCGACACAACCCGGGTACGTTACCCGAGGTGAGGCTACAAAGAAACAGCTGTCCTAACTGTGGGTCTAATTCCTCAATGAGATCGTGGAGTACACAGTCGGGTCACCAGCTGGTCTCATGGATGCTATGTTCACTACCCTGGAGAGAGCATGTCCCACCCGTGCGTCACAGAACATTTGGGGACCACAAACCGCCGGTACAGACATCTGTTCATGTGGGGGGGGTGTGGAGATGTCCTCACCGAACCTGTCAGCCCGTATTTTGGCAATGTGTGTATGTTGAGTAAACTCCACATCATCGTGAACCCAGTCAGAGCATATGTGGGAGTGACCTCCCAGGTGTCCAGCATAGCAAATGAAGGCTGTATGATTGTCAGCCAGGTCCATGTAGATATATCTGTGGAACGTGCCCGGACCATGTCATGACAGCCTGTAGCTCTACACATATAATGACCAAGGGTGTCATACCTCACAAGGTGTCTGCTCCGCCTTGTAGTAGCCACCTCCTCTCGTTGTACAGCTTGTGTATGGCTGGGGTACACCACACTGGATGCTTGGCATTGGTACAATGAACCACAGTTGGGTAAGGGAATGCCTGATCCATGCAGTCCTGTAGGTACCGGTAGACGGCATATGTAAGTGATGCAGTGGCTGCAGTACTGTTGACCACTGGCTCAGGGTCCTTAAAGGAGACCAGAGTAGTGTTCAGAATTGTGAATTCTGCCTTTGAGAAAGCCATGTGTATGGTAACCGGCAACACCCACAGCAACGGATGTCAATAGCAGAAGCCATTGTCCAAATAACATAGATTAACTTCGGCATGACAATATGTATTATCATACATGTATTGACACATGTCTGCTAATTACACTTGCAAATGGCCGGTAAGACCGGGCTAAAGTGCCCGTGATTTACCTAGTCTGGAGGTGTCGTTCTGACAATAAAGTGGCGATACTTCACAACCAGGACCTCTGGGGATTAATTAAAGCGGTTGTTAACCTGCAACATTGGATGTACACCATTTGGTTCCGGTCTCGGAAAACATGGTTTCCGTAGCACTACACACTATGGGTAGTCAAGCAGACATCCGCGATTGGTGAACACACAGCAGCAGTCAAACCCACTGGCCACACGGACACGGTCCGACAAGCTCTACACTTTACATATGCACATTGGTGTCCATTGTAGGACCCAAAAATTTTCCCGTACGGAATGCGTGCCAGCCTCCGTCATCACCTACGTGAACCGATTGTCGTGACCACGTCACAGCTACACATATGCACCGCAAGCGTGTTCAATGTTGATGATAGCTGTCCATGAAATGCAGCACATATGCACAGAAATCCCCAGGGTACCGAGTCCATAGAAGTGCGTCCACATCACAGTCCCGCACACATGAAGGATGTGTAATGGGTACTGTCGATTGTTGCAGTCAAGGGATCCTGGGTATGTAGAAACAGGGCTCGGTGTCGTTTGGCAGGTAATCCTTTGTCCCGCCCCGTGGGAGGGATGTGGGTGTAGCACCTGCCTTACTCCCCACTAATAATGCAAAGCATCCACCGGAGAATGCTAAATGCAGGTGTGAAATGTGTACAGCCCTATACCAGTGTCCAGTAGGCAATTCTCATGGATGGACAAGCGTACGACCAAGATGGCACCCATAACTGCAAACCCGGTGGAATTACACTGCCGCAGTAAGGCATTACACAGGTAATACACATAGGGGCTACACTTGACATTCCCCATACAAAAAACACAGAGAACCAGCTGAGAAAGTCCAAAGCAAAAATGAGGTACTATAGAAACGGTCAGTGACCACTCAGAGCCCACCAGGAATTAAATGCAGTCACCATAGTTTATTGAAGCGCTTTTCATCTGCTTCATAAGCAGACTTCTTCAGAATGCATACAATGCAGTTCAACCTACTACATTTAAAACCCTTAATTGGTCAGTAAATTAGATGTGCTAAGTATTAATTAAATGCCTTAAAGGCAAACAAGCTAAAAAACTTTACTTGGGTTACAGATTCCACACAGTGAGTAAATCAGACATTGCTTCAAAAAGTATATTCTTCATAGAAAAATAAAAATATATGTATATATATGAAAGAAGAACCAACATAATGTTTTCCAAATGTCTGAGTGTATAAGCTACATATATATGTTCTAGGGATTGTGCCAATATATTAAAAGAACTAGAGACACCTACTAATATAAACGAACCATAATATATAGAGATAAACCTTATGATTATGACTAATGTAAAATATATCAATGAAATGTAAAGATTCACAATGTGGTAAAGTAAATATTCATTTAGAAGGTTAGTTAAAGAAATCAATTCAGACATCCTTGTCAAAATACTAAAACAAGGCCAGCGAGGTGCTCTGCCTCACATGTACTGGGATGTTGTTCCACAGCATAGTGAGTGTCTGGGTGATGAATCTGTCCCACCAGCACATTCTATTAATGATAGTTAACCTGCCCTTGTGGTTCTGAGGGATCTAGATTCTTTAGGTGAAGCATAGTCATCAAATCTGGGTTCGACATGGCCTTGTATGCCAGGCACAGGTCACCTCTGGGCAAGTGGTATGCGACTGAATAGAGCTGGAATCCTTTCAGTCGGTCAGCATAACACATATCCCTGAGACCCTGCATCCGTTTGTCGATGAACTGTTGGGGCCTTTCCAGCTGCTGCAGGTGTCGGGTCAGATACATTTTGAACGGGGCATTGTACTCAATCATAGGTCTAATGAGTGATGAGTACAAGGGGACAATGACCTCCCCTGATCTAGATGTGAATCCCTTCATGATCAGGTGGGCAATGTAGAAGGTCTACCTAACTACGTTAGCAACGTGTGTGTCGAACGGTTACCGACAACCCGGGTCCCCAGATCCCTGGTAACTCCCTCTGTGCTCAGTGGATTGCCACCTATATGGTAGCTAGGGGTAACCTTGTTCTTCCCGAAGGGTATGACTATGCATTTCCCAGCATTTAGCTGTAGGCCATGTCTCTGGCACCAGTTATCCATATCTGTGAGGCCCTTCTGAAGGATATCTGTGTCAGATGTGTGTCCGACTATGGCACCCAGTTTGCAGTCATCTGCAAACATTGTCAGCCATAACCCCCCTGTGTTTGCTTGTACTTTGGAAATGTAGATGCCGAAAAATAGTGGACCCAGGACTGAGCCCCGTGGGACACCACCTGTGACCGGCTGTGAGTATGACATGGCACCAGCAACCATGACCGTGTGGGTTCTGTCACTTAGCCAGTTTGCAACCCATCTGGCGATGTATGTATTTACATTCAAGCTGAAGGGTTTATCAATGATACCTGAGGGGGGTATTGTGTTGAAGGCCTTTGCCAGGTCGAGGTAGGCTGTATGGACTGCTTTACCCTCATCAATGGCCTTGGTGACTGATCCTAAAAAGTCAAACACGTTTAAAAGGCATGATCTGCCTTTGACCAAGCTAAACTGGGTTGGATCCAAAGTATGCAAGTCCCCTATGTCTTTATCTATAAGTTCCATTATGATCCTTCTCCATGGCTTTGCAGATAAGGCTTGTCAAGCTAATGGGATGGTAATTACCAGGGTCAGTGGAGGCACCATCCTTGTGAAGTGGGACTACAGTCGCCTTGTGCCACTACTTGGGTACGTATCCTGAGGTGAGGCTAAGATTAAACAGCTGTCCTAACTGTGGGTTTAATTCCCCATTGAGTTCATGGAGTACACAGCTGGGACACCATCTGGTCCCATGGATGCTGTGTTTACTGCCTTGGAGAGAGCATTTCCCACCTGTGCATTACAGATGTTCCAGGATCTACAATCCTCTGGTATAGATATCTCTCCATGTGGGGGGGGGGAGAAGTTAGCACCGAACCTGTTAGCCAGTATGTTGGCAATGTGTGTAGGTTCAGTCATCTTCACATCATTCTGAACCCAGTCTGAGCATATCTGGGAGTGTCCTCCCAGGTGTCCAACATAGCTAAAGAAGGCCTTATGATTGTCTGTCGAGTCCTTGTTGATTTCTCTGTTGAATTTCCCCTGGATGATTTCATGACAGCTTGTAGTTCTTCACATATAATGAGCAAGGGTGTCTTACCTTACAAGTATTCCGCTCTATCTTGTAGTAGCTACCTCCTGTCGTTGTAGAGCTTGTTCATGGCTGGGGTCCACCAGACTGGATGCTTGGCTTTGGTACAAAGAGTCTCAGTTTTGTATGGGATTGCCTGATCCATGCAGTCCTGTAGGTGCTGGTGGAAGGCATATGTACGTGATTCAGCGGTTTGAGTAATGTTTACCACTGGCTCAGGGGCCTTAAAGGAGACCACAGTAGTGTTCAGAAGTGTGAATTCGGCTTTTGAGAAGGGCATATGTATGGTAACCGGCACCACCCACAGCATTGTATGCCAATAGCAGAAGCTATTGTAGGTTGTCCAAACACACGTGTCCGTACACATGGAACATCATAGCAATAAACCACGCCCAGATGTGGGTAATGCTAGATATACTCACGGCAGACGTGGTGCGTTCCCGAGTCCGACGCCCGAGGGACCACACACATAGCCGGCCTTAGGCATAGGCCAACTAGGCAGCCGCCTAGGGCGCCGCTCTACTCGGGGCACCTTTCCAGCCTTTATTTTGTGTAGGTAGACCAGGACGGGGGTAGCGGGTGATGTGGCGGTGGCATCATGGAGTCCTTCTGCCTAGGGCACCACTTGACCTAAGGCCACTCTTGCCGTGGGTAAATACAGCAGTACCCACACCCAGACGCGGGTCATTGCTAGTATGACATATCATCTATGGAAAGAAACCATATATTCCCAGACATAATGGCACAGCATAATGCCTGTCCGCCGCCCAAACGCAGACATACGGCACCCGCGGTGCGGACGTACTGTGCGAGATGTCCGTTACCAATGTCGACACTGTCTCGCTCTGTGAAACAAAGTCAACATAGCGATTCAATACTAAACAGCGACGGAGAGCCCGATGTCCCCGTTGCTGAGCTGTTCAACCTGTTCCGCCATGTTAAATGTGTGTAGCAGAGCGGGACTGGCCCAAACTAAGCAACGGACATGTCCGTGGCTCAGTGAAAGCCATCACGCAATGTTAAACCCATGTAATATAGCGAGACAGGTTATGAATACAGAGGATTAGTAATGGAAATAGGTCCGTTCGACCAGACCGTGTGCAATTACTATAACAAGATCTACAACGGGTACGCCGGCCAATCAGCACACACAGTTAGGAATAATGGGGGGGGGACATGGTATCATAGACACGGACAAACCGTGCCCATGTGACTCATCTAACATTCGTACACGGTCAGGGCAGTTCCGTACACTGGGCGGACAAGACCAAACCCAAAGCACCACAGGAACACCCTAACAATCGAAGGCCTGTATGCGTAGGGGATATTTACATTCATATTTATACAAAATATGCTTTAATTGTACTTATTGATTCCATGCTTTGGAATCGTAATGCAACAGTTATACACATCGATATACAATATCATGATCAACACACTACATTCTAAGGTTTACTCACAACAATTATCAACTATGTTTCAATATACTGATTGTATTGACCAATATTGTAGTTATATTAACACATTGTTGTTGTATTATTGTTTCCATTAAGTAATGCATGCAACACTGATTTGTATATGTCACGTTATCATCAAGACTTGGAGCACTGTCCACTTAACTATGAGCAGGTTTATTGATTAATTGACTTTAAACTGACTCTGAAGGAAGTGTATAAGGGACGACTATGTAATGTATTTCGTACTCCGACGATGCCCCATGTTAGTGGGTGAAAGAGCTCAGTATCTTTTGACTGTGGAGTGTATCGTTTTTGTCATTGTCTGTTTTGGCCTGATATATGTTCAATGATTTCTTTTATGAAGATGACCAGGACTCAAGGTTTGCTGTATTTCTGCTTACTGGCACGTGGATATAGATAGGCCAAGTAATACATAATATGGGTAGTCAAACAGACATCCACGATTGGGGAACATACAGCAGCAGTCAAAACCACTGGCCAGATGGTGACAGTCCAACACGTTCTACACTTTACATATGCACATCGGTGTCCATTGTAGGACTCCAAAAATTTACCCATTCGTAATATCAACCAGCTGCGATCGATCCAGATGGTGTGACAGCCGTGACTACGGCACAGCTAGACATATGCACCACCAGCGTGTTTAAGGTTGATGACAACTGTCCATGAAATGCAGGACATATGAACAGAAATCCCCAGATTGTCATGTCCATAGAAGTGCGTCCACATCCCAGTCCCGCACACATGAAGGATGTGTAATGGGTACCGTGGAGGGTTGCAGCCATGGGATCCTGGGTATGCAAAATTGGGGCTCGGTGTTGTTTGGCAGATAATCCGTTGTCCCGCCCCGTGGGAGGGATGTGGGTATAGCACGTGCCTTACTCCCCACTAATGATGCAAAGCATCCACCGGATAATGCTAAAAGCAGGTGTGAAATGTGTACAGCCCTATATCAGTGTCCAGTAGGCAATTCCCATGGATGGACAAGTGTACGACCAAGATGGCACCTATAACTGGAAACCTGGTGGAATTACACAGCTGCAGTAAGGCATAACACAGGAAATACAGATAGGGAGTACAGTAGACACTCCCCATACAAAGTCAGACCGCCGTGCGAATACCGGCGTACACAGCACTTGATCTGCCAGCAACAAAATGGGGAGCACTCGCTACCATACAGCGGAACAGATGGGCGACCTGTGGAACACATACTAATGGCACACCAACAACGTCAACTAGGATATGTAAGCTATGGCGTTCCCACCTATAAAGAAGACATGCTTCAATGAATACATAGGGGATCAACATGTTCCAGTGGTGTTATGTTGACAGTACAGTGACGGATATGTCCTATTGGGACATCTGAGATTTCTGTAAAGCAGTTGCTAACCTGCATCTTTGGATATACACCAGTTATTTACAGTTCTAAAACACCTGGTTTACGTAGCACCATGTAGAATGGGTAGTCAAACAGACATCCGCGATTGGCGAACATACAGTAGCGGTCGAAACCACTGGCCAGTTGGACACAGTCCAGCAACATCTACCTTTACATATGCACATTTGTGTCCATTGTAGGACCCAAAAATACATTCTAACAGAACTCCATCCAGCCGTTTCCGACCACTAGATGATGCGATAGCCATGACTACGGCACAGTTAGACATATGCACCGCCAGCGTGTTTAAGGTTGATGACAGGTATCCATGAAATGTAGGACATATGAACAGAAATCCCCAGATCGACGTGTCCATACATGTCCGTCCACATCCCAGTCCCGCACACATGATGGATGTGTAATGGGTACTATCGATGGTTGCAGCAATGGGATCTTGGGTATGCAGAAATGGGGCTCGGTGTTGTTTGACAGATAATTCGTTGTCCCGCCCCGTGGGAGGGGTGTGGGTGTAGCACATGACCTACTCCCCACTAATGATGCAAAACATCCACCGGATAATGCTAAATGCAGGTGTGGAATGTGTACAGGCCATAACAGTGTCCAGTAGGCAATCCCCATGGATGGACAGGCCTACGACCAGGATGGCACCCATACCTGCAAGCCCGGTGGAATCACACAGCTGCAGTAAGGCATAACATAGGAAATGCAGATGGAAACTACAGTAGACACCCCCCATAGAAATCCAGACGGCCGTGCGAATACCGGCGTACACAGCACTCGATCTGCCAGCAACAACATGGGGATCACTCGCTGCCATACTGCGGAACACATGGGCGACCAGTGGAACACATACCAATGGCAAACCAACAACGTCAACTCGGACGGTCATAGGATGTTGAAACACTGGCGTTCCCGCTTATAAAGAACATCCATCAATGAATCAATAGGGTCCACATGTTCTGGCTGTGTCATGTTGACAATACAGTGGCGTATATGTCCTACTGGGCTGTCTGAGGATTACTTGAAGCAGTTGCCAACCTGCAGCAGTACATCAATACCATTTGGGTTAATCGTAGTAGAACATGGGTTTCGTAGCACAACATAATATGTGTAGTCAAACACACATCCGCAAATGGGGAATATACAGCAGCGGTCACAATCACTGGCCACATGGACACAGTCCAACATGTTCTACATTTTACATATGCACATTTGTGTCCATTGTAGGACCCAAAAATTTATCCGTACGCAATGTCAACCGGCTGCGATCGGGAGACCCAGATGATGTGACAGGCGTGACTACGGCACAGCTACATATATGCACCACCAGCGTGTTCAAGGTTGATGACAACTGTCCATGAAATGCAGGACATATGCACAGGAATCCCCAGATAGTCCAGTCCATAGATGTGTGTCCACATCCCATTCCCACACACATGGAGGATGTGCAATGGGTACTGTCGGGGGTTGCAGCCATGGGATCGTGGGTATGCAGAAATGGGTGTCTGACTTGATTGGCAGAAGATCCGTTGTCCTGCCCCGTGTGCGGGATGTGGGTATGGCATATGCGTTACTCTGCACTGATAATGCAAATCATCTACCGGAGAATGCTAAATGCATCTGTGAAATGTGTACAGCCCTACACCAGTGTCCATGAGGCAGTTCCCATGGATGGACAAACGTACGGCCAAGATGGCACCCATAACTGCACACCTGGCGGAATCCCACAGCTGTAGTAAGGCAGAACACAGGGAATACATTTAGGGAGTACAGCAGACACTCCACATAGAATGTCAGTCCACCGTGCGAATACCGGCGTACACAGCTCTCAGCCTGCCAGCAAGTGAATGGGGATCACTCGCTTGCATACCGCGGAACAAATGTGCGACCTGCGGAACACATACTGATGGCACACCCACAACGTCAACTAGGAAGGTTATAGGATGGTTAAGGTATGGCGTACCCACATATAAAGAACATCCTTCAATGAATTAATAGGATCTACATGTTTCGTTCATGTAAAGTTGACAATACAGAGGCGGGAATGTCCCAATGGGATATCAGCGGATTGGTGAAAGCAATTGTTAGCTTGCAACATTGGAATTACACCATTTGGGTACAGTGGCGGATAACCCGGTTTACGTAGCACTACATAATATGGGTACTCAAACAGACATCCATGATTGCTGAACATACAGCAGCAGTCAGACCCACTGGCCAGATGGACACAGTACAATACGTTCTACACTTGACATATGCACATTGGTGTCCATTGTAGGACCCAAAAATTATCCGTATGCAATGTGAACAGGCGGCAATCTAGAGACCCAGAAGACCTGATAGCCGTGACTAGGGCACAGCTACATATGTGCACCACCAGCGTTTTCAAGGTTGATGACAAGTGTCCATGAAATGCAGGACATATGGATCGGACTCCCCAGGTTGCCGAGTCCATAGATGTGCGTCCACATCCCATTCACGCACACATGGAGGATGTGCAATGGGTACCGTCGAGGGTTGCAGACATGGGATCGTGGGTATGCAGAAATGGGGCTCGGTGTCGATTGGCAGATAATCCATCGTACCGCCCCGTGGGAGGTATGGCATATGCGTTACTCCCCACTAATAATGCAAATCATCCACCGGAGAATGCTAAATGCAGCTGTGACATGTGTACAGCCCTCTACCAGTGTCCAGTAGGCAGTTCCCATGGACGGACAAACGTACGGCCAAGATGGCACCCATAACAGCAAACCTGGTGGGATCACACAGCTGTAGTAAGGCAAAACACAGGGAATACAGATAGGGACTACAGTAGAGACTCCACATACAAAGTCAGACCGCCGTGCGAATACCAGCGTACACAGCACTCAATCTTCCAGCAAGTGAATGGTGATCACTCGCTGCCATACCGTGGAACAAATGGGCGACCTGCGGAACACATACTAATGGCACACCAACAACGTCAACTAGAAAGGGTATAGGATGTTAAAGCTATGGCGTACACACATATAAAGAACATCCTGCAATGAATCAATAGGATCTACATGGTTTCTTCGTGTTAATGTGACAATACAGAGGCGGGAATGTCCCAATGGGATATCTGCAGATTAGTGAAAGTAATTGTTAGCCTGCATCATGGGAACTACACCATTTGGGTTCAGTGGCGGAAGACCCGGTTTACGTAGCACTACATAATATGGGTACTCAAACAGACATCTGTGACTGCTGGACATGCAGCGGCAGTCAAACACACTGGTTAGATGGACACAGTCCAATATGTTCTACACTTTACATATGCACACTGGTGTCCATTGTAGGACCCAAAAATTTATCCGTACGCAATGCAACCTGCTTGGAGCGGGAGACCCAGATGAAGTGGCAGCCGTGACTACGGCACAGCTACATATATGCACCACCAGCGTGTCCAAGGTTAATGACAACTGTCCATGAACTGCAGGTGATATGCACATGAATCCCCAGATTGTCCAGTCCATACAGGTGCGTCCACATCCCATTCCCGCACACGTGGAGGATGTGCAACGGGTACTGTCGAGGGCTGCAGCCATGGGATCGTGGGTATGCAGAAATGGGTCTCGGTGTTGATTGGCAGATGATCCTTTGTCCCGCCCCATGTGAGGGATGTGGGTATGGCACATGCGTTACTCCGCACTAATTATGCAAATCACCCACCGGAGAATGCTAAATGCAGCTGTGAAATGTGTACAGCACTATACCAGTGTCCATTGGACAGTTCCCATGGATGGAAAATCGTACGGCCAAGATGGCACCCATAACTGCAAACCTGGTGGAATCACACAGCTGTGGTAAGGCACAACACAGGGAATACAGATAGGGACTACAGTAGAGACTCCACATACGATGTCAGACCTCCGTGCGAATACCGGCGTACACAGCACCCAATCTGCTAGAAGGTGAATGGGGATCACTCGCTACCATACCGCGGAACAAATGGGCGACCTGCGGAACACATACTAACGGCACACCAACAACGTTAAGTGGGAAAGTCATAGGATCCTGACACTATGGCGTTCACGCTTATGAAGAACATCCGTCAATGAATTAATAGGATCTACATTTTTTGGTTGTGTCCGTTTGACAATACTGTGGCGGACATATCCTAATGGGACATTGGAGGATGACCTAAAGCTTCTCCTAGCCTGCATCATTGGATCTACACCATCCGGTTTCAGTTTAGAATACCCTGGTCAACGTAGCACTACATAATATGGGTAGCAACCACACATCCGCGATTGGGAAACATACAGCGGCGGTCAAACCCACTAGCCAGATGGACACAGTCCAACAAGGTCTACACTGTACATATGCACAATGGTGTTCATAGTAGGACCCAGAGATTCATCCGTACGCAATGTCAACCAGCCACGATCGGGAGACCCGAAGAACTGACAGCCATGTCTACGGTACAGCCAGACATATGCACCCCAGCGTGTTCAGGGTTGACGACAGCTGTCCACGGAATGCGGGACATATGTACAGATATTCCCATATTGTAGAGTCCATAGAGTTGCGTCCACATCCCATTCCCGCAGACATGCCGGATGTGTAATGGGTACCGTCGAGGGCTGCAGCCATGTGATCCTGGGTATGCAGTAACGGGGCTCGGTGTTGTTTGGCAGATAATACGTTGTCCCGCACCGTGGGAGGGATGTGGGAGTAGCACGTGCCTTACTCCCCACTGATAGTGCAAAGCATCCACCGGCTAATGCGAAATGCAGGTGTGAAATGTGTACTGCTCCATACCAGTGTCCAGTAGACAATCGCGAGGGATGGACAAGCGTAGGACCAAGATGGCACCCATAACCGCAAACCTGGTGTAACCACACAGCTGCAGTGAGGCATAACACAGGTAATACAGATGGGGAAACCAGTAGACACTCCCCATACAAAGCCAGACCGCTGTGCGAATACCGGCGTACACAGCTGTCAATCTGCCAGCACCAGAATGGGGATCACACGCTCCCGTACCGTGGAAGAAATGGGTGACCTGTGGAACACATACCAATGGCACAATATCAACGTCAGCTAGGAAAGCCATACGATGGTCAAACTATGGCGTCCCCACCAATGAAGAACATCCTTCGGTGAAGTAATAGTGTTAATGTCAATTGACCATGGAATACACATAATCCACATCAAAGACCCGCTGGCACCTTATGGCACACAAAGTAAGCCACACATAGGTAGATGTAATAGTCAACGTAGACGTTTCGTCCACGACAGGTCACATGTGGTATCCAAAGGTTACTCCATAGACATGTAAGGGCTATCACCCATAGGCTCCGTGAGACGTACACATAACATAGACGCGTCAAGGCTTTATATATCCCCCCTTACACTTCCATGTGTTACTTTCTGTGCAAACAATGAACATGTAACCACAGCATAGAAAGCACAGACGCAATGTTAACCACACACACATATGTTAACACCTCAGAAGGCATCCTATTAACACATGTATCATATGATATTGTACTATGCCGAATACTCATCATTCAATGATTTAACAATGTATATGGCAGATATGCATAGCATATCACTGTAATACAGCGGTACAGAACTGAAAGAGTGGACAAATGTGTGCTAACCCTACATCTGTACCTAAACTACATTCCCGTTATGGGGGCTTGCTCCACCTGCCTCTCAAAAGAGGCCTCATCAGTGTTCCATCGGTCAGCCCTGGTGTGTGGCCAACCCTCCACCTACTAATCCAAATAGATCCGCATTCTATAGCATAGCTGATGAGGTCCCCCCTCTGGTATTACAACCTGGACGTCATAAAACACCGAATGTAGACGTTTGCCTTGTGATGTGCCCACATCCGGCGTAGGCATACGGCAATCCTGCGGCTGGCCAGGGCGCCGCACTAGTAGGGCCACCTGTCTAGTAGGTGTGTCATGTAGGTATACCAAGATGGGGTCACCATGTGCTGTGGTGGTGGGCACCAAGGAGCCCTACAGCCTAGGGCAGCAGTCGATCTAAGTCCGCAGCCGTAAGAGGGGTAGTACGGTCTGCAGGTATGTGCAGACGTGCACATGAAACAGTGGTCCACAAGGATTACCCATGGTGGCGACACATGCATAGATGGCTGTAGTGGGACACACACACACGTCCATGCATACAGCCCAGGTAGACATACACACACCATAACTAGCCAAGTACACACAAGGTGTATGGCGTGTACGGGTACACTGCCAGGACAGCAAGGATAGCTGTCTGTCACGATATCCAGCAGATGTCAATACGGTGTTCTGGAATACGGACAGTGCATGGACAATGAGTGGATATGCAACGTACCACAGTCATATGTGTCAGCCGTGCAAATATGCGATACATGGGAAAGACAGCCGTCCATGCTAGAGCAGCAGTACGGCCACAACATAGGTACGTAGATATACAATGACAGAGATACAGATGGACACATGTGGCAGGCCCGGGTGTGTAATGTACACAGCATCACCCCACCACACCATTGCATGGTGCACGTGGAGATCACGCTACGGCGTTCGCCAACCACAACAGACACACAAGCAGTACACGAACTGCGTACCACCATCCAGAAACACAGGGATGGTGGCAGGATAGGTGTGTTCTGCGTAAACCACAAGGCAATACCGTATGAACCCATGCAGCTGGGATCATGGACACACACACACATGTGGCAGGCATGGTGTTTGACCACACCCCCACATACCCAAATGCACAAACGTACGACACAGGTATGGAATGCGCTACGTGGACCACCGAGCACACCACCAGCAGAGGCACATGTACAGGTGGGTGGCAACATCCGTAAAGGAATGGCCTCTGATAGCCAAGGTTTGTGTTGCGAAGCGTCTAAAAGCATGTTCATCTGCAGAGGCAGCTGGAAACACACACACACACGGAAGGGCCGGGAGTCGAACCTACACCTATCTACATGAACTCACTACAGTATGAAGCATTTACAGAACGCGCTACCGAGTTTACTGAGCACAGCACTGTCAGAGGCATACTTCTAGGCGGGTGACATCACTCGTAAGACAATAGCTGGCAATAGTCAAGGTATGTGTTGCGAAGCATCTAAAAGCATGTTCATCCGCAGAGGCAGCTGGAAACACACACACACACACGGAAGGGCCAGGAGTCGAACCTACGCCTATCTACATGAACTCACTACAGTATGAAGCATTTACAGAACGCTACCGAGTTTACTGAGCACAGCGCTGTCAGAAGCATACTTCTAGGCGGGTGACATCACTCGTAAGACAATAGCTGGCAATAGCCAAGGTATGTGTTGCGAAGCATCTAAAAGCATGTTCATCTGCAGAGGCAGCTGGAAACACACACACACACACACACGGAAGGGCCGGGAGTCGAACCTACACCTATCTACATGAACTCACTACAGTATGAAGCATTTACAGAACGCGCTACTGAGTTTACTGAGCACAGCGCTGTCAGAAGCATACTTCTAGGCGGGTGACATCACTCGTAAGACAATAGCTGGCAATAGCCAAGGTATGTGTTGCGAAGCGTCTAAAAGCATGTTCATCTGCAGAGGCAGCTGGAAACACACACACGGAAGGGCCGGGAGTCGAACCTACGCCTATCTACATGAACTCACTACAGTATGAAGCATTTACAGAACGCGCTACCGAGTTTACTGAGCACAGTGCTGTCAGAGGCATACTTCT
This sequence comes from Protopterus annectens, assembly GCF_019279795.1. NCBI lineage: Eukaryota > Metazoa > Chordata > Ceratodontiformes > Protopteridae > Protopterus > Protopterus annectens. The sequence goes on from NC_056728.1 coordinate 599,684,385, forward strand.
AGGCGGGTGATATCACTGTGAAGACAATAGCTGGCAATAGCCAAGGTATGTGTTGCGAAGCGTCTAAAAGCTAGTTCATCTGCAGAGGGAGCTGGAAACACACACACACACACACACACACACACACACACACACACACACACAGAGAGTCGAACCTCGCCTACCTACATGAACTCACTACAGCATGAAGCATTTACAGAACGCTACCGGGATTACTGAGCACAGCACTGTCAGGAGGCATACCCTAGGTGGGTGGTATCATCTGCAGAGGCAATCGTCCGATAGGGAATGAAGACAGAGTGCGCAGTCACGCAGCCTGTTACCATCCCAAGGTGGCCGTACAGTAACACGTTATTGCTGCAGTCGGGAATACCAAATAACTACTGATCAGTACATCACGACAGGGATACGGGATGCACCACATGACAGTTTACCCTATGAGAGGGCATCCGGCGTGCAGGATGTAGGCAGCCAATGTGGCATGACAGCCACATATGTGTCACCTGGATGGTCACCATGGCTATGCAGGATGCCATTGGCCATGGCTACATGCCTAGTAGCAGACATCGGTGGCGACTGTCGGTGTACCCGGCGGTGTACTGGCCATGCCTCCCACACCTAGCGGTTGCAAAGGGAGACAGACATGCTAGCGGGTATCAACGCGGTCGGTGGTGTGCACTGTACAGTGTGTCTATTTACACAGCTGCTTACTGGGCATGCTCAGACACTTAGACTCGGCACAGAGCAGACATGCATACACATGGTGCGACGGCATGGGTGGCAGAATGTGGACCGTCGTGTGTCGAGCCACACAACAGCAACCCGCCATGCCACAGGCGTGGCGTTGCGAAGGGATACAGTCATGCACCGGGTATTACTGCAGTCTGGCGCGGTGTGCACTGTACTGTGTGTCTATCTACACAGCTGCTTACTGGGCATGCTCAGACACTTAGACTTGGCACAGAGCACACATGCATACACATGGTGCGACGGCATGGGTGGCAGAATGTGGACCGTCGTGTGTGTCGAGCCACACAACAGCAACCCGGCCATGCCACAGGCGTGACGTTGCGAAGGGATACAGGCATGCACCCGGGTATTACTGCAGTCGGGCGCGGTGTGCACTGTACTGTGTGTCCATCTACACAACTGCTTACTGGGCATGCTCAGACACTTAGACTCGGCACAGAGCAGACATGCATACACATGGTGCGACAGCATGGGTGGCAGAATGTGGACCGTCGTGTGTGTCCAGCCACACAACAGCAACCGGCCATGCCACAGGCGTGGCGTTGCAGCGGGAATATCCAGGTGCAATTAATCATGGGTAGGACTGCCCTACAGTTTGTTGCATGCTACAGACCACCCTCCCAAACCCAGGATACCTGCACAGCCGTCCTGAGGACACTGGTGAGTGTGCATGCTCTCACAACAGCACCGTATTGGGTGACGTCAACCACCCATACATAGACCGGAAACATTACCCATGACACAACACCCTCGCCACAGGTCCCGGTGTTCATACACGTGACTGCTATGAAACAGCCATGAACCATACCCACTAGGGGCGTATACCAGTTCTGCCCATCACACATGGGAGGATATGCTCCACAGGATGTACATCCCTCAATGGTGATGTCAGACCATATAGTGGATCCACTGGTAATCCACATCCTGCACCCAACACCGGCATGGGAGACCTAAGTGACGACCTCTCCACAGCAAACCACACATCATACGACCCGGTGTGGTACCCTACAACTCCTCCATGCCAGTGGTGAACACAGGCCGCACTGCCAACTCCCTTACGAATGCCTTCTCTGAGCACCCCCAGGGATGTCTGCACCAAGCGATCATGATAACATCGGGACCTTGTCCACCAAAGGTAGGCACATGGTCTGGTGGACCCCAGCCACTGACAAACTGTACATCAACAGTTGGAGCTAATACATGACAGAGCAATATCAGTACCAGGGAAGCCATCACCCATTCATACCGGCGTCAACATACGGCCACACATACAATCATCCAAGGCCACTTGTGGGAGTGGTACTGCAGAGGGCACATGAGACAACCATAGGGCCTTCCTTAACTGTGGTAGGGACATGGGTGGGAGCACACAGTCATGGCCGGAAATGATCCAGAATGGTACAACGGTCACTGCACCCACAGACATTGTCAACAAACCAGCGGACATGTTCCATGCATACATCCACCCCCCCCAAGAGGGGACATATCCATCCCACCAGAGTCTAGCCTCCGAAACATCTCATATGCCCTGGAGTGATCTGATATCTGTTAGGCGGTGAACACAGCACCAATGGGCCCCGATGGTGTCCCTGGCTGTGTGCTACCCAACCTCATTGAGGCCCTCGACCCACACATAAGGCTACTGTGTCATGTTAGCCTTACTACGGGCTAGGTTCCCGCTGGATGGCATACGGCAGCTGTGGTCCCACTATGCCAGGGTAGTGCTCTTATGGACTGTAGACATTCCCACCCTATCAGCTTGACAAGCCTTGTCTGCAAAGCTGCGGGGAGGTCCATACAGGTGCCCATGAATACAGACAGTGGTGTACAGCCAATACCGGAACATACCCACAACGACTTAGTCAAGGGCAGATCCTGCCTCCCAAACCTGCTCGTCCTGTCTGGAGCGGTCACCAAGGCCATTGATGGGGGTACGTCGGTTTGCACACACTACCATGACCTGGTGGGAGCGTTCAGAACACACTCCACATGGGACTCATGGAAAGGCTCGCCAGCGTACATGTGGGGACATATGTCACACGATGGTTCTCAGAATGGTTGGAGGTCACACCACACAGGGTTTGTGTTCCTGGTGCCGTGTCAGACTCAAAGCTGGTCTCGGGTGGAGGCCCACAGGGCTCAGTCCTGGGCCCCCTGCCATTCGGCATTCGACCTTCCAATGTGCATGCAAACATAGGGGGATTGTGGCAGACAAGGTATGCAGATGACTGCACACCGGCCACCATACCCAACACCCCATCTGACACGGACATCCACCTAGGGCGTCATAGACATGGATAACTGGTGCCAGAGCCATGGCCTGCTGCTACATGCCAGAGAAGGTGCAGACCTACCCAGTGGGAAGGACATGTTTGCCCCGACGTAACATGTAGGTGGTAATCCATTCAACATGGTGGACGTGTTCATGGAAATGGGTACCACACCTGTCAGTAACCTCTGTCAACACACACAATGCCAATGTGGGTGGGAAGACATTCCACTGTGGCCGCCTGGTCTGGAAGGAATCACATCCACATCAGGGGTGTTCATTGTAGCCCTGTACACATCACACACCAGAGCAATGATTGTTTACAATGGCACATCTGGACTGTACCTAACCTGACACCTGCAGCACTCGGATGGACCACAAACGTTCCGCGGCGGGGATAAAGGTGCTGGGACATGTGTCACACGCTGCCCGACCAAGGGGACTCCGGCTGTATACCTTCCCAGCACGTCTGCTCTGTGGTGATCTGTGCCTGACATACACGGCCATGTCCAACCTGGGTGACATGGACATGTTCCACCTCCTAGGCTCCGGGCAAACACGGCCACAGAAGCGACTGTCAGACACCTCACCACAAAGATGACTAGTACGTGCTGGGGGAACAGGGTCAACGCCCAGAGACCCCCTACAACACGGAGACGATTGCCAGCCCATGTGAAGCAGAGGCCCTGACTGCCTTTGTCCAGGAGTGATCATGACGTGTGGATGTGTGATCATAGGTATGCGCCAGGCATCATCTCTGTGTCAGTGCTGGACAGGGGACAGGAGACTGATGGATGTGGTATCCTCATCCTAAGGGGTGTTAGCAGCCACACACAGTCTTGCTAGGTTTACACATGCCGTAGGGCACATATTCTGGTATGTACATGTGCGCCTATGTACCTATGTAGGGGTCCATGCCGGTTGCGGGTACCTGTGCTATGCTGATATTGCCAGATGTGCCTGTGGGTACCCCACGACTACATGTGGGGAACTGATAACAGTGCTCCCAGTAGGCACATGCAAGTACACCATAATTGGCATACAGGTTAACTGAACCAACATGGTGCTACACATGTAACCACCACGCATACTGTGTACACAGAACAATGAATGCTGCACCTGCACTACATGGTATGTCTGCTGCATGATGTCAGTGCACCCACATCACATACGCACCTGTCACCTGCCATACACAACCACCACAACATACACATCGCATACTATGCAGACACAGGTATCACATACACCTCTCACAATCTTGTCCACCCTGTGCATCAGAATATGTTTGCATAACCGTGCACCGATGGTGTAGCTCACGGTTCTGCGGCAGAGATTTCATCATATGCACAGGGTGATATGTGCCACAGGCATAGGCTGTACCAATGGATGACATCATGTGTGTGTGTAAGGGCCTGTGCATTTACTGGGCATGACTGTGCAGAATGCATGTGGATGTGGTGGAGCCCTACAGTTGTGTTTGCTGTGTGTGGGTATGTGTGTACACAGTTCAGTCATCTGTGATGCCTACACGGGTATACTTGGCAGCCCCAGACTGTACAGTGCAGGTGGTGCGGCTCACTGTGTCCGCCTGCGGCGGCGTGACCAGTGCCTGCCTGGGGTCGCACGGGCACTACCGGGTGGAGGTATAGAGTGGCCACTCTCCGATGACACATGTCCGCTGGAAACGTGTCCATGCCGGGGCCGTCCAGGGCCACGTCCACGTGGCCTGCTGTGTCCTGGTGTGGTTGGTGTAGTAGCAGCTGCACTGCTGCTGCTACCAGCACTGTGTGGGTGGGCATGGGAGGTGGCACGCACACGTTGACCTGCACTTGGTGGTGTTACTGGCCCACGCCCACGTGCCCTATGCCTCACCCCTACCAGGTGTTCCAGCACAGACAGCTCACGCTCACGGATGGCCATGCCTCGGTCGAGGATCCCAGCCATCTCACCCAATCTCCTATCCAGAACATCAGCAAGATGCTGTTGGGCATTCGCCAATGACTGGATGTTCTCATTTAAGGAACGGATTGCGGACCTCTGCAGCCTCTGCCCTTCCTGGTTCTGCCATTCGGCACGTGCCTGCGCCGCCATTACAGTCTGGAACATGCGTCTGGTTATACCAGCTGCTGCACCCTGTATGGCAGGTGTATGTCTAGCATTGCTCCTCCTACGAGCAGCACCTGCCACATGCCTGTGTGGCACTCCACCAGTCATTACACTGGCAACATCGTGTGTACCAGCACCTTCTGCAGCCACCACACATTCCTGCTCGGTGCCAACAGACGCTGACTGTCCGTCATCTATGGGCAGTGGTGTTGGGGTATGTGTCGGCATCTGAACCGTGTGCGGGATGAAGGGGCGTAAGCGTGATGTTCTCCAATGGCACAGTGTCTGCCTGTGCCCACCCTGCCTGTGCCTCATGCACATGGTCATCACCACTAGTATCTGTGGGGACACTAGCATCAGATGGACCGCAGGAGGGGAACGCACCTACAGCACCTGTGAATACAAAGACATACCGTAAGTTACATTACACCGCGACACACACAGACACACACACACACACACACACACACACACACACACATGCAGACACATCATGCATGTGATATTGCAGGTGGCATGCAGCATTCCCACACCACAGCCCAGTGAATGCAGCCCAGACATTAATAGTGGCAGTATGCATACTGCCCTGGAGTGCACACTACATCAGGCAGGTGTCTTTTAGTAGGCATGCAGTACACACATTCATGGTAGTCTGCATGCATCACCGTGATACACCGTGTGGTCACGGGCGGGTTAACAGTACACATGGCTGCCGTCACTATGTCATGTACACTGCAAACATGTGCGGTATCATGTGGACATGTGACGATGGTGTCCCACCACATGCACCACATCACAACGGATGTCACAGTGCAGTGTTATGTGTACAGTCTACAGATACAATGCATGTGTAACAAGGATGTCTGTGCAGGTGTGGTTGGTGTGAGCTGTGTACATAGCTGTACAGTGGGGAGTACGGGCACTGTGCCACTGCATGGTAGCAGGACACAGGTATGTTTCTGTGCGATGCGTGACCTGGACACATTACGTTGCCATGTCTGCAAGTCAGTTCAGCTGCTCAGCAGCACGTATATGGTAGACATTGGTGGCACCTCTAGTGGCTGCAGACAGGCATTCCATTTCACTGGTGTACCACATCGGATGTCCAGGGGGTCCACTACAGTGATGTGCCCACTATGTGTGGACAGGGTGCAACGGTGACTACCCACTGCGGATGTACTGTGTGGCAACATGCCTGTAGGTATCACCCATGGCCATGTTTGTCTGGGTCATCGACAATTGTGTGTGATGGGCATCGTGCACGGCCCTGTGGTGGCCCATGTGACATACAACCGTACTAGTCTGAGGTGTCACATTCCCTAAGGCTATGCAGACATTGTGGATGTCTGCTATGTCGTCATAGGTCATGTCATGGTGTGACAATGTTGCGGACAGACATCCACGTGCATGGGACATGTCATGTGCCATGTCACAACATGTCCCAATGCAGGAGCATAGGTCACAGTGGTAACACCTGTGCTCTGGCCAGATCACAGCTCACTATGTGGTACTGTGTGCATACCGCAGAGGCATACCAGTGCATACTACACATGCAGCCATTGTGGAACACCTCCACCATTGTATGCATAGCTGACTGCACATATCACACCAATGGGTTATGTGGTGTCATGCCAGTCTATACTAACGGTTGTATCTACTGTACATGGGTGGTGTGTGTGTCGGGTGGTGCAACCTGTATACCGTGACTGGGGCACACCCAGGTGTGCATGTCATACCTGGACACATGGGGATTATCGATACAACGTATCATGCCTTTTACTAGCAACAGACTTACCTGCGACAGACCCTTGTCTGTGCGACGCCAGACGACCTGTATAGGGATGACACAAAGGTATACACATTATCCATTACTATCGCCACGGTAAGCACTGTGCATGTCACATCATGCACCTGTGTGTTAGCATGTGCTATGCACATGTCTGCAAACACAACATAGCATACTGTAGTATGCATCTTGTGTGGCCATATACCTGGCATGTGTTGCTATATTATGTGTTGTACTATGACACCCACTCCTACGTCGCTTATCATGCAAACATGCAACACTGACTTACCAGGCAGCTCCAAGCTCGTTTGTTGGGAGACACCCACCTCCACGATGGACTCAAGGGTTTCAGCATGTTGTTCCATGGGTGTCCCCAGACTGGCCAGGAGCTCCTCCGTGGGTGTGAGTGGGGGCTGGGTTTTTGGACCACCACCTGTCCCACCTTGTTGTCTGGCGATTGCAGCGGCACGCTGTCTCGCATGCCTGATTAGGTCTGTGCAGTGCCTGTGGATCTGTTGATATGTGTGGTTGTGGCCACCCAGGGTGTTCACCCTCCTGCGCATATCCTGCCACATGTCCTCCCATTGTTGTGCCTGCAGTGGCACATGGCTAAACAAGATGTCGTAATTATCATGCAGCAACGGTATTATGACCTCGTCTTCCTGTCAGCTAAAGGCAGGCAGCCGGGAACGTGGCATTATCTGTAAGACATAATGATGGTGACAGGTCACATTTACACTGCTGTGCTGGCATACTGCTGGAAATACATTGCTATGACATGTACAACATCTGCACAGTAATCTCTGCAAGGCATCATGGCAGTGACACAGCCGATGTGTTGCCGTCACACCATTGAGCAGTGGGTGTCATATCATATCTGTGTGTCACCTCATCACACTGTACATGCACCATGTTGATGTTAGCCTGCTGTGGACATGTGTACCTGGCTGCACCTGTGTCCATATCAGTTGGCACGGGTCCCCATGTGACAACGGTTCTACTGTTCACCTGGATGCTGTGTATATGTCAGTAGACATCACGTACGTGGCCATTATGAACGGCAGCGATGGCACTGTACACATACACATGGACACCTGCACATGCATGTGTTGTGCCATGTACATCCACACAGCACTGTATGGGTGTTGGACAACTTGCCACGGCTCACCTGTGTTGCACATGTGATACACATGGGACAATGTGTAACCATGCCACATTAGCAGGAAAGGTCATGCATAGCATGTACACGCACATTGTCCACAGCAACACACAGCACCTGTAACACCACAGGGTGCATCACTGCCACATTACTGCTGTGGATGGTTGATAGTGACAGTGCCTTTTGTCCATCGCACCATGTAGGACTGTAATAGCACGTGCAGCCTTGCTGGGCAGGGCTGCATGGTATGGCAGGGTATGCCACATACATGGCACTGGGATGTGATCCACCTGGGGGGTAATGATATTGGCAGGGTGGCTGTCCATTCCATATGTCATTGCTATGTGTATATGGACATTACATGTCTATCACCATGGTGTGGACACTGGCCTTATGCAAGGTAGGCTGCACGCTGCTTGGTGGAGGTGTGTCTGGTGCATGCAGGTATCGCACATCCATGCATACACTGTAACCCTGACAGGTGCTATGTGCTGCGATATTGATCAACACAGTGCTGTATGTGGCCACACACTGCTATCCCGTGCACATGGATGGTTGCCTGGACTGACGTGGGTACCACATATGTCTACATCCAGTGCCTGCTGCCACCCCCATGTCTGCTGGTGCATTGCACACCGCCATCCCTCCCTCGGGAAACGTGGTGTTGGCCACAGCATAGGTATCCATGTATGGGGACAGGGATGTTCACGTAGCAGGGGCACTGATGGTATCGTCGATCTGACCATACACGTATGACGCACCCCTCACACATACAACCCATTCATTATGTTGTTCACAACAGTGACACAGCTATAGTGCTATGCCGGACACATTCACAGACGTACATACACAGATGCATGCACGTCCGTCTGTGGCATGGCCTGGACTATTGTTGTGGTTCGGCACATAACGTGTTTGAGTGCGGCTGGCACAGACCTACTGTGCACATGTCTACACAGTAAGCCTGTTCTACAGTAGGCATCGGTGATGTGCTGTGCACATATCATATCTGCACATTTTGTTGGTGTCTGTCTATCCACGGGCCAGTGGTGGGACACACAGGGATATTGTTGAACATATATGTATGCAACCCTGTACTGCTGTACCGCTAGCTTCTCAGGTGCTAATGTGTCATAGACATGCACACCGTACCCGCACATGTGGTAGTGGGTTGCCACCCGTACCCATCTCCTCGTGTGGGTTGCTATCATCCCACACCCTCTTTGTATTGTATGTTCAGGCTATGCACCTGTGTGGGGCTTGTGGGCATGCAATGCAGTACTATGTGCCTTTGCACCCATCGCAGAACGAGTCACACAGGTACACTGGCGGCCGTACACTTCACAGCTTGATGTCAGCACATCACATGTTGTACACACGTAACACATCTCCTGTGGGACATGGTCAAATGTACAGGCATGTCCATCAGTCACATGCCACTGCTACCCCTACATGACGGCTATGCAGGACATGTGGCGGTACAGCAACTGTCACATGTACACGAGCAATGCCCCCCTACCTACATCACGTGGTACTGCCTGTGGGGCATGTGCGTCTGCATCCATGCTATGGCCATAGATGACAGTTGTACATCGATATGTGCAACATACCTCATTGGGAGTTCTCATGTGCACATGTTCAACATGTCAACGCATTGTTTGTGTCTGTCAGACAGTCATTGTTGTGCATGGTTTACATGGCAGCCATGGCGTACTGTGTGTGAGTCCAGGTACTTCATTGGGCTACCAGCATTGTACATTATCACAGCACATTCCAGCCATCACGTAGCCATCCTAGATGACAGTGGGAGGTGTTCTGCCATGTGCACATATGTCACACAGTACGAGGGTGACTGACACACATTCTCAGGACAGGGTTCTGACTGCTGTGGATGTGTGTGATGCTGTCGACGACCATGACTGCGCCAGATGGTGTCATCTGGATGTGTAACATTCACAACACACACCTACCTTCACGTAGCAACACATCATCCACAACAATGGACATCCCTGCATGAACACTGTGTGCAGTATGTCTGTATGACCACTGCATGCACCACTGGTAGCCACCAGCATGGCTGCCAACAGCAGCAGTGTGTATCCTGTGTGAACATGGGTTACACCATTCACAACACACCTGTGTCAGATGGCCCTGTTGTGGGTCACAGTGCAGTTCCACACATCATGTAACAGTATACATCATGCACCGGTATGTTGCGGACATGTGAACGGCTGTGCAAGTCAACATATGCACACATGACACATCACCTGGTACAACGTGTCTGTCTTACCACATGCTATTGTGACCACCCTGTGATGACATTGTACAGGCTACGTGGACTGGGACATGTGATGGCTCAATGGTGTATTCACCCTCCGGGTGTGTGTCTAGCGAGGTGTACAGTAGGCAGTGGTCTGCACGCGGGGATACTGTACATTGGCCTACTCTGTCACTGCGACTGTTGACTATGGTCATACTGTACTTATGCAGGCATGTGGTATTTGTCCAGTATGACAGTCGTGGTCAACCACACTACTGTGGCACACATGACCTGTGGACATCTGCCTAGGGTGTGGGGCCCACATGTACATCTTCACATGCTATGCTGCCTCTGCAGCGGTGTCACATGTCTGTCTCCAGCAGGGCTGTCACAGGCAGGCACGGCATGCAGTGATGTGTGACAATGCTTGCACCCTCCACTGTGCTGTACATAAGCACTGCACACACAGTAAGGCACGCCTGACATTTATCTGCGGTGCCTGGAACCTGCCTCCATGCTCTACACAGCACACCTGCCAGTCCAGATTGTACACAGGTCATACCTCCCAGGCACATACCTGGACTGCAACACACACAGGTGAGTGGATCCCACATCACACAGTGATTTACACACATACTGTATTTTTTCAAAAAACAATGCATCATAGGTACTCCATGTTTGGATACCCATGTTTGTGACCTCTAGACACATTGTGTCACGCGACGGAGAGTACACTGTACACCACAGGTTACATGCTGGCTGTGTTATCATACTGTACATTGCACCTCGGACAGTTGCTACTGCCATGTGCTGACAGAAACACGCACTTCCCTAGTATGGACTCCCATGTAACCACACATGCTTGGCCATACACTACACATAGCTGGGTGACACATTACACAACACATGCCATACCTACACTACCCTCGGCATGCACCATACCTCCATGTGTCTGTGTGCTATACCTACGGACATCCCCCCTCTGGTTGATGAACATATGCTTCGTGGCCCTGCTAGCCACGCCTGGACACACCCATCGTAGCATACATGGTACATGTGCTCAACGGCGGTACTACCGACGTCTGCTGACGGGGTAGTTAATGGCATGGCACCCTGGCAGCTGGACAGTATACGTGACTATGCTGACATATATCACAGTGCACTTCTGCTACATGTACGCACTGGTAGGGACCATGCTATTCCACACAGAGACATGGTGGTACTGGCCTTTTCACAGACGCCACGGTGGTATTCATGTTCCATGCACATGTGCTGTATGGGCGCATGTGCAGGCTGTTGCACAGTGGGTATGTTCAAATGTGTGTGGTGCATCACTTGACAGTCATGGTGGGTCCTCGTGGTCCATCACATGCTCCACAGCTAGCGACCTACACATGACCGCCATACATTGCAGTGTGGGCCCTCACGCAGTGTGGTGGTATGTCTGTGTTGTTTGGCTACATCCACATTCAATGTAGCATACAACAGTCACCCAGGCATTGCCAACAGAGATGTTGTTGGCAACATGCCAGCCAATGGGGTACCTACCAACAATACACACTGTCACTCACTACAGGGTTCCAATCCATAGATGGACATCACATTGTCCCTGTGGACACATGCATGGTACTGCCATGCACACGTTATGTCCTAGGACACTGTCCTAATGTCACCTCCAATCTCCTTAGCTGTTATATCCCGCCAACCTGGTTGTTATGTCTCTGCAGCAGCCCACTGAATTAACTGCTAGCCCATTCATGGACGTTGTGTACCTTGACCACCACACTACCGCATCTATCACACTACACATGGGTGGTACTGCATTGCACGTGTGGGACTGCATTCGTACACCCATGACTGGACCATTCAGTATGGCACTGGGGCACATCCTCACATCCATGCTTCACACACTCATTGACGACCTCCATGCCTTTACTGGCACCCTTGTTGAGCCTCTGTGTGCCACAGCACACCACATCCACATGCTGGCCACCTGTCATACCATTGCATGGGTGGTTGGTGTGGTACAGAGGGTAACAGATCAGACATTATCCCCACATTGCCCTTCAGCACCATTCCACATTCTGGTATTGCCAATGTACACATCCACCATCACATCATACCCTGTGTCTCAGGATGTTAGGCTATGTGACTCCTGGACAGGTCACACAGTGGTGCAAGCATATCATGCTACCTACGACATGTCAGGTACATGTGGCATTACACAGTCCTCAGTCATGTGGCCCCTCATGTTCACTATTTGCTTACATACACAACATGCTGTCACGGAGTACTGTCCATGCCTGCATATCCCACATCTACATACCTGGCAGCATTCTAGCTCCACCAGCTCATACTGCTAACAACCATACAGGTGTCGGTGTGGCAGATATATCGTGTAGATGTCATTGCGTCAGATACATCACACATGGTGCATACACATCACCTTTGCATAGCGACAGTCATCCACTGGGTATCACATGGATACTGTCCCTATACATGCATATCACATTGTACATGGTTGCTGTACACATGCCCCACATGGTGCTGTGGTTGCCATATTCCACTGTGGCGTGGGTACACATCTGCAGGGCCACACATATCTGGACTATGTGTGTTGCTGGTACATTGGTAGCCTTTGTACTTGTGCCATACACACATCTACACATGGGCAGCATTACAATAACACATTCGTGGTGTACCTTCCACAACGGCTACAACTTTACATGTCACGGTATAGTCATGCCGTGATGTATACCAGGCTCAGACAGTTTACATATGCAGATGACAGATGGGGAACACATCTGTACTCATCTGCATACCACTTACACAGGGGTGTCATCTACTCTACCACGGGCCATGTCCTCCGCATTACTGATGCATGTAGTACTCCTACATGGCGTTTGCAGTGGGCGGGGTGAATGAAGCACTCCTGCATATGTGCACACATGCCACATTGCTTAGCCTGGGCTTCTGTGTTACCTCCGCAGACTAGACACACACCATGCTGTGGAACATAGGTCCTGTGCACATCCCACAGGGACACACTGTGGCACTGGTCATGTGATAGCTCCCTTGCTGATAGGGTGACACATACACATGGTACCACCACAACGGCAGTACTGTGTAGACATGCAGTTGACATCCACCTCTGCTGTTCAGTGGACACTACCATGGGGGGGTGACACTACTGTGTACATTGCACATGTGTTTACACATGGACCTGCCAGACGTCATTGTTGCACATTGCACCTGCTACAGATCGTTTGGACATGGTTACTTGCTGTTCCTTCCATTTCATGTGGCTATTCTGCTACTACTCTGTCCCATATGTGCAGGCCATACATATCCTGTTAATGTACATAACACTAAGCCATACCTCCATCATGCATGCTATGCCTGTGATACTGTGTATGATGTCTGAACATATCCATCATGACAGCTTTACATTACACATACTTGACATAGTCACCCCTACTGCGAGACATAATGCGTTGCGTGTGCACATTACGTATGACATCGACAGTATATGCCCATACACATGTGTGCTGTGACACTATACATACATGTCCTATCCCCTGCTGTGGCACTTCATTGTTGGACATCCACTGCCAGCATCAGCATGGGTGGTGGCATTGTTCTGTGTTTTAAATCCCTATGGCGGCCCTTGGGTTATCCCGGCTGTGTGCATGATGTCCCACTGCTGTGCACACGGTGTCCACAGTCGTTGGCATGCTCAGCGGGTTAGTACTACATAACCACCTTTCACCACTCTCTGCTTTATGGACAGGTATCTTTACTTACAAACACCGTTCACAAACAGTGCAGATTAAATCATACATATCATCCGTGACACACCAGTACATCTCGTGGGTTCTACATACCTTTCCTGTGTTGGTTTCCCTATTCCGTTAGAGTCTCGCTAGTTACAACAAAACGGCTCAACTGAGAATAAAGTATTTGTTCGGTATGAACATACAGTTTGAATATCCTGGGAGTCTTCCTTATATCCGTCGTCACCTGCGGCATGTGGGTTCATCACACCAATAGCTGTTCCTCGGTGTGTACTTATCGCATATCACCTGTGCATCTCCTCCATTAAATGCTGATGCAGCGTCGAACTAGGGCATGGTTCATTCCTCGCCTGCGTTGGTTATTTGCACTACCTTAGGGGTTGGTATGTATTGTGTTATGTTATGTGTGACTGCAGCCGCTATGTGTGGCGTCAGGTACATTTCGCTGTGGTGTTAGCCGTGGATTGTGTGTGTTGGGTATGGTATTATGTTCGACAAGTGGGTGTCCATGTCCTGGCGGCGTCTATCGATGGCGTTTTGCATTCGGATGTGTAACATAGCTCTTGTATTCCTGTACACAACGGATGCAGGTATGCATCCGCTGCTGATAGTGTTTCCCACGCGAGATGTTGCGGGTATGCCGCTGTCATTGACTGCCTGTATGATTTTGCTGCTATTTGAAGCTTGTATCCCTTTGATATGTGCGATGGGGTATATCGGCGGCTGTGGGTGACGGGTGCGGGTTGTGGGCCTTGCATTTATACATACACGGTATGCTTGTGTGTGTGCTCCATCCCTGCCTGGGGAGCTGCAAGTTACCTGTCTGTTGTTCTAGGAGTGTAGGTTTTGTTGATGTCGTCTGGTGTTGGTACCGCCTGCATGTGTGCTTCCTGCATGTATTCCTCCGTCACATTGGTAGTATATCTGCGGCTGTTGATGCGTGCCGACTATCCCTTGGCATTTTGTCACGGATATTTACGGTCATTGTGGTCCTGTACTTGGGACGGCCTGTATGCTACGGTTGCCACCTATTCGGTGGCGATTGCTTGTTTCACACTCGTAGAACACACAGCGGTGTTTACGGACGATACGTTAACGCGATCGGTGCGGGTAACATCGCGTATTCGCGGTACATGACTATTGCTGTGTAACGTTGCCCGGCGTGTCGCTTTGAAATTAACATATCGGCCATACATACGGTCATGGTTTGTACATGCGTCCTTTGCATCTCATGTTGGCTATACTCCTGTGTTTTTTCTTTACACAGCTGCTTACTGGGCATGCTCAGACACTTAGACTCGGCACAGAGCAGACATGTATACACATGGTGCGACGGCATGGGTGGCAGAATGTGGAACGCCGTGTGTGTCGAGCCACACAGCAACCCGGCCATGCCACAGACGTGGCGTGGCGGGATACAGTCATGCACCCGTATTACTGCAGTCGGGGGCGGTGTGCACTGTACTGTGTGTCTATCTACACAGCTGCTTACTGGGCATGCTCAGACACTTAGATGTGGCACAGAGCACACATGCATACACATGGTGCGACGGCATGGGTGGCAGAATGTGGACCGTCATGTGTGTCGAGCCACACAACAGCAACCCGGCCATGCCACAGACGTGGCCGTTGCGAAGGGGATACAGGCATGCACCCGGGGTATTACTGCAGTCGGGTGCAGTGTACACTGTACTGTGTGTCCATCTACACAACTGCTTACTGGGCATGCTCAGACACTTAGACTCGGCACAGAGCAGACATGCATACACATGGTGCGACAGCATGGGTGGCAGAATGTGGACCGTCGTGTGTGTCCAGCCACACAACAGCAATCTGGCCATGCCACAGACGTGGCTGCAGCGGGGAATATCCAGGTGCAATTAATCATGGGTAGGACTGCCCTACAGTTTGTTGCATGCTACAGACCACCCTCCCAAACCCAGGATACCTGCACAGCCGTCCTGAGGACACTGGTGAGTGTGCATGAAGTCACAACAGCACCGTATTAGGTGACACCAACCACCCATACATAGACCGGAAACATTACCCATGACACAACACCCTACGCCACAGGTCCCGGGTGTTCATACACGTGACTGCTATGAAACAGCCATGAACCATACCCACTAGGGGCGATACCAGTTCTGCCCATCACACATGGGGAGGATATGCTCCACACAGGATGTACATCCCTCAATGGTGATGTCAGACCATATAGTGGATCCACTGGTAATCCACATCCTGCACCCAACACCGGCATGGGAGACCTAAGTGACGACCTCTCCACAGCAAACCACACACATCATACGACCGGTGTGGTACCCTACAACTCCTCCATGCCAGTGGTGAACACAGGCCGCACTGCCAACTCCCTTATGAATGCCTTCTCTGAGCACCCCCAGGGATGTCTGCACCAAGCGATCATGATAACATCATGACCTTGTCCACCAAAGGTAGGCACATGGTCTGGTGGACCCCAGCCACTGACAAACTGTACATCAACAGTTGGAGCTAATACATGACAGAGCAATATCAGTACCAGGGAAGCCATCACCCATTCATACCGGCGTCAACATACGGCCACACATACAATCATCCAAGGCCACTTGTGGGAGTGGTACTGCAGAGGGCACATGAGACAACCATAGGGCCTTCCTTAACTGTGGTAGGGACATGGGTGGGAGCACACAGTCATGGCCGGAAATGATCCAGAATGGTACAACGGTCACTGCACCCACAGACATTGTCAACAAACCAGCGGACATGTTCCATGCATACATCCACCCCCCCCAAGAGGGGACATATCCATCCCACCAGAGTCTAGCCTCTGAAACATCTCATATGCCCTGGAGTGATCTGATATCTGTTAGGCGGTGAACACAGCACCAATGGGCCCCGATGGTGTCCCTGGCTGTGTGCTACCCAACCTCATTGAGGCCCTCGACCCACACATAAGGCTGCTGTGTCATGTTAGCCTTACTACGGGCTAGGTCCCCGCTGGATGGCATACGGCAGCTGTGGTCCCACTATGCCAGGGTAGTGCTCTTATGGACTGTAGACATTCCCACCCTATCAGCTTGACAAGCCTTGTCCGCAAAGCTGCGGGGAGGTCCATACAGGTGCCCATGAATACAGACAGTGGTGTACAGCCAATACCGGAACATACCCACAACGACTTAGTCAAGGGCAGATCCTGCCTCCCAAACCTGCTCGCCCTGTCTGGAGCGGTCACCAAGGCCATTGATGGGGGTACGCCGGTTTGCACACACTACCATGACCTGGTGGGAGCGTTCAGAACACACTCCACATGGGACTCATGGAAAGGCTCGCCAGCGTACATGTGGGGACATATGTCACACGATGGTTCTCAGAATGGTTGGAGGTCACACCACACAGGGTTTGTGTTCCTGGTGCCGTGTCAGACTCAAAGCTGGTCTCGAGTGGAGGCCCACAGGGCTCAGTCCTGGGCCCCATGCCATTCGGCATTCGACCTTCCAATGTGAATGCAAACATAGGGGGATTGTGGCAGACAAGGTATGCAGATGACTGCACACCAGCCACCATACCCAACACCCCATCTGACACGGACATCCACCTAGGGCGTCATAGACATGGATAACTGGTGCCAGAGCCATGGCCTGCTGCTACATGCCAGAGAAGGTGCAGACCTACCCAGTGGGAAGGACATGTTTGCCCCGACGTAACATGTAGGTGGTAATCCATTCAACATGGTGGACGTGTTCATGGAAATGGGTACCACACCTGTCAGTAACCTCTGTCAACACACACAATGCCAATGTGGGTGGGAAGACATTCCACTGTGGCCGCCTGGTCTGGAAGGAATCACATCCACATCAGGGGTGTTCATTGTAGCCCTGTACACATCACACACCAGAGCAATGATTGTTTACAATGGCACATCTGGACTGTACCTAACCTGACACCTGCAGCACTCGGATGGACCACAAACGTTCCACGACGCGGGGATAAAGGTGCTGGGACATGTGTCACACGCTGCCCGACCAAGGGGACTCCGGCTGTATACCTTCCCAGCACGTCTGCTCTGTGGTGATCTGTGCCTGACATACACGGCCATGTCCAACCTGGGTGACATGGACATGTTCCACCTCCTAGGCTCCGGGCAAACACGGCCACAGAAGCGACTGTCAGACACCTCACCACAAAGATGACTAGTACATGCTGGGGGAACAGGGTCAACGCCCAGAGACCCCCTACAACACGGAGACGATTGCCAGCCCATGTGAAGCAGAGGCCCTGACTGCCTTTGTCCAGGAGTGATCATGACGTGTGGATGTGTGATCATAGGTATGCGCCAGGCATCATCTCTGTGTCAGTGCTGGACAGGGGACAGGAGACTGATGGATGTGGTATCCTCATCCTAAGGGGTGTTAGCAGCCACACACAGTCTTGCTAGGTTTACACATGCCGTAGGGCACATATTCTGGTATGTACATGTGCGCCTATGTACCTATGTAGGGGTCCATGCCGGTTGCGGGTACCTGTGCTATGCTGATATTGCCAGATGTGCCTGTGGGTACCCCACGACTACATGTGGGGAACTGATAACAGTGCTCCCAGTAGGCACATGCAAGTACACCATAATTGGCATACGGGTTAACTGAACCAACATGGTGCTACACATGTAACCACCACGCATACTGTGTACACAGAACAATGAATGCTGCACCTGCACTACATGGTATGTCTGCTGCATGATGTCAGTGCACGACCCACATCACATACGCACCTGTCACCTGCCATACACAACCACCACAACATACACATCGCATACTATGCAGACACAGGTATCACATACACCTCTCACAATCTTGTCCACCCTGTGCATCAGAATATGTTTGCATAACCGTGCACCGATGGTGTAGCTCACGGTTCTGCGGCAGAGATTTCATCATATGCACAGGGTGATATGTGTGCCACAGGCATAGGCTGTACCAATGGATGACATCATGTGTGTGTGTAAGGGCCTGTGCATTTACTGGGCATGACTGTGCAGAATGCATGTGGATGTGGTGGAGCCCTACAGTTGTGTTTGCTGTGTGTGGGTATGTGTGTACACAGTTCAGTCATCTGTGATGCCTACACGGGGTATACTTGGCAGCCCCAGACTGTACAGTGCAGGTGGTACGGCTCACTGTGTCCGCCTGCGGCGACGTGACCCGTGCCTGCCTGGGGTCGCACGGGCACTACCGGGTGGAGGTATAGAGTGGCCACTCTCCGATGACACATGTCTGCTGGAAACGTGTCCACGCCGGGGCCATCCAGGGCCACGACCACGTGGCCTGCTGTGTCCTGGTGTGGTTGGTGTAGTAGCAGCTGCACTGCTGCTGCTACCAGCACTGTGTGGGTGGGCATGGGAGGTGGCACGCACATGTTGACCTGCACTTGGTGGTGTTACTGGCCCACATGCCCTATGCCTCACCCCTACCAGGTGTTCCAGCACAGACAGCTCACGCTCACGGATGGCCATGCCTCGGTCGAGGATCCCAGCCATCTCACCCAATCTCCTATCCAGAACATCAGCAAGATGCTGTTGGGCATTCGCCAATGACTGGATGTTCTCATTTAAGGAACGGATTGCGGACCTCTGCAGCCTCTGCCCTTCCTGGTTCTGCCATTCGGCACGTGCCTGCGCCGCCATTACAGTCTGGAACATGCGCCTGGTTATACCAGCTGCTGCACCCTGTATGGCAGGTGTATGTCTAGCATTGCTCCTCCTACGAGCAGCACCTGCCACATGCCTGTGTGGCACTCCACCAGTCATTACACTGGCAACATCGTGTGTACCAGCACCTTCTGCAGCCACCACACATTCCTGCTCGGTGCCAACAGACGCTGACTGTCCGTCATCTATGGGCAACGGTGTTGGGGTATGTGTCGGCATCTGAACCGTGTGCGGGGATGAAGGGGACGTAAACGTGATGTTCTCCAATGGCACAGTGTCTGCCTGTGACGACCCTGCCTGTGCCTCATGCACATGGTCATCACCACTAGTATCTGTGGGGACACTAGCATCAGATGGACCGCAGGAGGGGAACGCACCTACAGCACCTGTGAATACAAAGACATACCGTAAGTTACATTACACACACGCAGACACACACACACACACACACACACACACACACACACACACACACATGCAGACACATCATGCATGTGATATTGCAGGTGGCATGCAGCATTCCCACACCACAGCCCAGTGAATGCAGCCCAGACATTAATAGTGGCAGTATGCATACTGCCCTGGAGTGCACACTACATCAGGCAGGTGTCTTTTAGTAGGCATGCAGTACACACATTCATGGTAGTCTGCATGCATCACCGTGATACACCGTGTGGTCACGGGCGGGTTAACAGTACACATGGCTGCCGTCACTATGTCATGTACACTGCAAACATGTGCGGTATCATGTGGACATGTGACGATGGTGTCCCACCACATGCACCACATCACAACGGATGTCACAGTGCAGTGTTATGTGTACAGTCTACAGATACAATGCATGTGTAACAAGGATGTCTGTGCAGGTGTGGTTGGTGTGAGCTGTGTACATAGCTGTACAGTGGGGAGTACGGGCACTGTGCCACTGCACGGTAGCAGGACACAGGTATGTTTCTGTGCGATGCGTGACCTGGACACATTACGTTGCCATGTCTGCAAGTCAGTTCAGCTGCTCAGCAGCACGTATATTGTAGACATTGGTGGCACCTCTAGTGGCTGCAGACAGGCATTCCATTTCACTGGTGTACCACATCAGATGTCCAGGGGGTCCACTACAGTGATGTGCCCACTATGTGTGGACAGGGTGCAACGGTGACTACCCACTGCGGATGTACTGTGTGGCAACATGCCTGTAGGTATCACCCATGGCCATGTTTGTCTGGGTCATCGACAATTGTGTGTGATGGGCATCGTGCACACGGCCCTGTGGTGGCCCATGTGACATACAACCGCATTTTAGTCTGAGGTGTCACATTCCCTAAGGCTATGCAGACATTGTGGATGTCTGCTATGTCGCATAGGTCATGTCATGGTGTGACAATGTTGCGGACAGACATCCACGTGCATGGGACATGTCATGTGCCATGTCACAACATGTGCACCCAATGCAGGAGCATAGGTCACAGTGGTAACACCTGTGCTCTGGCCAGATCACAGCTCACTATGTGGTACTGTGTGCATACCGCAGAGGCATACCAATGCATACTACACATGCAGCCATTGTGGAACACCTCCACCATTGTATGCATAGCTGACTGCACATATCACACCAATGGGTTATGTGGTGTCATGCCAGTCTATACTAACGGTTGTATCTACTGTACATGGGTGGTGTGTGTGTCGGGTGGTGCAACCTGTATACCGTGACTGGGGCACACCCAGGTGTGCATGTCATACCTGGACACATGGGGATTATCGATACAACGTATCATGCCTTTTACTAGCAACAGACTTACCTGCGACAGACCCTTGTCTGTGCGACACGCCAGACGTACCTGTATAGGGATGACACAAAGGTATACACATTATCCATTACTATCGCCACGGTAAGCACTGTGCATGTCACATCATGCACCTGTGTGTTAGCATGTGCTATGCACATGTCTGCAAACACAACATAGCATACTGTAGTATGCATCTTGTGTGGCCATATACCTGGCATGTGTTGCTATATTATGTGTTGTACTATGACACCCACTCCTACGTCGCTTATCATACAAACATGCAACACTGACTTACCAGGCAGCTCCAAGCTCGCTGGTTGGGAGACACCCACCTCCACGATGGACGCAAGGGTTTCAGCATGTTGTTCCATGGGTGTCCCCAGACTGGCCAGGAGCTCCTCCGTGGGTGTGAGTGGGGGCTGGGTTTGTGGACCACCACCTGTCCCACCTTGTTGTCTGGCGATTGCAGCGCACGCTGTCTCGCATGCCTGATTAGGTCTGTGCAGTGCCTGTGGATCTGTTGATATGTGTGGTTGTGGCCACCCAGGGTGTTCACCTCCCGCGCATATCCTGCCACATGTCCTCCCGCTGTTGTGCCTGCAGTGGCACATGGCTAAACAAGATGTCGTAATTATCATGCAGCAACGGTATTATGACCTCGCCTTCCTGTCAGCTAAAGGCAGGCAGCCGAACGTGGCATTATCTGTAAGACATAATGATGGTGACAGGTCACATTTACACTGCTGTGCTGGCATACTGCTGGAAATACATTGCTATGACATGTACAACATCTGCACAGTAATCTCTGCAAGGCATCATGGCAGTGACACAGCCGATGTGTTGCCGCCACACCATTGAGCAGTGGGTGTCATATCATATCTGTGTGTCACCTCATCACACTGTACATGCACCATGTTGATGTTAGCCTGCTGTGGACATGTGTACCTGGCTGCACCTGTGTCCATATCAGTTGGCACGGGTCCCCATGTGACAACGGTTCTACTGTTCACCTGGATGCTGTGTATATGTCAGTAGACATCACGTACGTGGCCATTATGAACGGCAGCGATGGCACTGTACACATACACATGGACACCTGCACATGCATGTGTTGTGCCATGTACATCCACACAGCACTGTACGGGTGTTGGACAACTTGCCACGGCTCACCTGTGTTGCACATGTGATACACATGGGACAATGTGTAACCATGCCACATTAGCAGGAAAGGTCATGCATAGCATGTACACACGCACATTGTCCACAGCAACACACAGCACCTGTAACACCACAGGGTGCATCACTGCCACATTACTGCTGTGGATGGTTGATAGTGACAGTGCCTTTTGTCCATCGCACCATGTAGGACTGTGATAGCACGTGCAGCCTTGCTGGGCAGGGCTGCATGGTATGGCAGGGTATGCCACATACATGGCACTGGGATGTGATCCACCTGGGGGGTAATGATATTGGCAGGGTGGCTGTCCATTCCATATGTCATTGCTATGTGTATATGGACATTACACATGTCTATCACCATGGTGTGGACACTGGCCTTATGCAAGGTAGGCTGCACGCTGCTTGGTGGAGGTGTGTCTGGTGCATGCAGGTATCGCACATCCATGCATACACTGTAACCCTGACAGGTGCTATGTGCTGCGATATTGATCAACACAGTGCTGTATGTGGCCACACACTGCTATCCCGTGCACATGGATGGTTGCCTGGACTGACGTGGGTACCACATATGTCTACATCCAGTGCCTGCTGCCACCCCCATGTCTGCTGGTGCATTGCACACCGCCATCCCTCCCTCGGGAAACGTGGTGTTGGGTACAGCATAGGTATCCATGTATGGGGACAGGGATGTTCACGTAGCAGGGGCACTGATGGTATCGTCGATCTGACCATACACGCATGACGCACCCCTCACACATACAACCCATTCATTATGTTGTTCACAACAGTGACACAGCTATAGTGCTATGCCGACACATTCACAGACGCATACACAGATGCATGCACGTCCGCCTGTGGCATGGCCTGGACTATTGTTGTGGTTCGCACATAACGTGTTTGTGTGGGGTTGGCCCAGACCTACTGTGCACATGTCTACACAGTAAGCCTGTTCTACAGTAGGCATCGGTGATGTGCTGTGCACATATCATATCTGCACATTTTGTTGGTGTCTGTCTATCCACGGGCCAGTGGTGGGACACACAGGGATATTGTTGAACATATATGTATGCAACCCTGTACTGCTGTACCGCTAGCTTCTCAGGTGCTAATGTGTCATAGACATGCACACCGCATTCGACATGTGGTAGTGGGTTGCCACCCGTACCCATCTCCTCGTGTGGGTTGCTATCATCCCACACCCTCTTTGTATTGTATGTTCAGGCTATGCACCTGTGTGGGGCTTGTGGGCATGCAATGCAGTACTATGTGCCTTTGCACCCATCGCAGAACGAGTCACACAGGTACACTGGCGGCCGTACACTTCACAGCTTGATGTCAGCACATCACATGTTGTACACACGTAACACATCTCCTGTGGGACATGGTCAAATGTACAGGCATGTCCATCAGTCACATGCCACTGCTACCCCTACATGACGGCTATGCAGGACATGTGGCGGTACAGCAACTGTCACATGTACGAGCAATGCCCCTACCTACATCACGTGGTACTGCCTGTGGGGCATGTGCGACTGCATCCATGCTATGGCCATAGATGACAGTTGTACATCGATATGTGCAACATACCTCATTGGGAGTTCTCATGTGCACATGTTCAACATGTCAACGCATTGTTTGTGTCTGTCAGACAGTCATTGTTGTGCATGGTTTACATGGCAGCCATGGCGTACTGTGTGTGAGTCCAGGTACTTCATTGGGCTACCAGCATTGTACATTATCACAGCACATTCCAGCCATCACGTAGCCATCCTAGATGACAGTGGGAGGTGTTCTGCCATGTGCACATATGTCACACAGTACGAGGGTGACTGACACACATTCTCAGGACAGGGTTCTGACTGCTGTGGATGTGTGTGATGCTGTCGACGACCATGACTGCGCCAGATGGTGTCATCTGGATGTGTAACATTCACAACACACACCTACCTTCACGTAGCAACACATCATCCACAACAATGGACATCCCTGCATGAACACTGTGTGCAGTATGTCTGTATGACCACTGCATGCACCACTGGTAGCCACCAGCATGGCTGCCAACAGCAGCAGTGTGTATCCTGTGTGAACATGGGTTACACCATTCACAACACACCTGTGTCAGATGGCCCTGTTGTGGGTCACAGTGCAGTTCCACACATCATGTAACAGTATACATCATGCACCGGTATGTTGCGGACATGTGAACGGCTGTGCAAGTCAACATATGCACACATGACACATCACCTGGTACAACGTGTCTGTCTTACCACATGCTATTGTGACCACCCTGTGATGACATTGTACAGGCTACGTGGACTGGGACATGTGATGGCTCAATGGTGTATTCACCCTCCGGGTGTGTGTCTAGCCAGGTGTACAGTAGGCAGTGGTCTGCACACAGGGATACTGTACATTGGCCTACTCTGTCACTGCGACTGTTGACTATGGTCATACTGTACTTATGCAGGCATGTGGTATTTGTCCAGTATGACAGTCGTGGTCAACCACACTACTGTGGCACACATGACCTGTGGACATCTGCCTAGGGTGTGGGGCCCACATGTACATCTTCACATGCTATGCTGCCTCTGCAGCGGTGTCACATGTCTGTCTCCAGCAGGGCTGTCACAGGCAGGCACGGCATGCAGTGATGTGTGACAATGCTTGCACCCTCCACTGTGCTGTACACAAGCACTGCACACACAGTAAGGCACGCCTGACATTTATCTGCGGTGCCTGGGACCTGCCTCCATGCTCTACACAGCACACCTGCCAGTCCAGATTGTACACAGGTCATACCTCCCAGGCACATACCTGGACTGCAACACACACAGGTGAGTGGATCCCACATCACACAGTGATTTACACACATACTGTATTTTTTCAAAAAACAATGCATCATAGGTACTCCATGTTTGGATACCCATGTTTGTGACCTCTAGACACATTGTGACACGCGACGGAGAGTACACTGTACACCACAGGTTACATGCTGGCTGTGTTATCATACTGTACATTGCACCTCGGACAGTTGCTACTGCCATGTGCTGACAGAAACACGCACTTCCCTAGTATGGACTCCCATGTACCCACACATGCTTGGCCATGCACTACACATAGCTGGGTGACACATTACACAACACATGCCATACCTACACTACCCTCGGCATGCACCATACCTCCATGTGTCTGTGTGCTATACCTACGGACATCCCCCCTCTGGTTGATGAACATATATGCTTCGTGGCCCTGCTAGCCACGCCCTGGACACACACCCATCTCAGCATACATGGTACATGTGCTCAACGGCCGGTACTACCGACGTCTGCTGACGGGGGTAGTTAATGGCATGGCACCCCGGCAGCTGGACAGTATACGTGACTATGCTGACACATATCACAGTGCACTTCCACTACATGTACGCACTGGTAGGGACCATGCTATTCCACACAGAGACATGGTGGTACTGGCCTTTTCACAGACGCCACGGTGGTATTCATGTTCCATGCACATGTGCTGTATGGGCGCATGTGCAGGCTGTTGCACAGTGGGTATGTTCAAATGTGTGTGGTGCATCACTTGACAGTCATGGTGGGTCCTCGTGGTCCATCACATGCTCCACAGCTAGCTACCTACACATGACCGCCATACATTGCAGTGTGGGCCCTCACGCAGTGTGGTGGTATGTCTGTGTTGTTTGGCTACATCCACATTCAATGTAGCATACAACAGTCACCCAGGCATTGCCAACAGAGATGTTGTTGGCAACATGCCAGCCAATGGGGTACCTACCAACAATACACACTGTCACTCACTACAGGGTTCCAATCCATAGATGGACATCACATTGTCCCTGTGGACACATGCATGGTACTGCCATGCACACGTTATGTCCTAGGACACTGTCCCAATGTCACCTCCAATCTCCTTAGCTGTTATATCCCGCCAACCTGGTTGTTATGTGTCTCTGCAGCAGCCCACTGAATTAACTGCTAGCCCATTCATGGACGTTGTGTACCTTGACCACCACACTACCGCATCTATCACACTACACATGGGTGGTACTGCATTGCACGTGTGGGACTGCATTCATACACCCATGACTGGACCATTCAGTATGGCACTGGGGCACATCCTCACATCCATGCTTCACACACTCATTGACGACCTCCATGCCTTTACTGGCACCCTTGTTGAGCCTCTGTGTGCCACAGCACACCACATCCACATGCTGGCCACCTGTCATACCATTGCATGGGTGGTTGGTGTGGTACAGAGGGTAACAGATCAGACATTATCCCCACATTGCCCTTCAGCACCATTCCACATTCTGGTATTGCCAATGTACACATCCACCATCACATCATACCCTGTGTCTCAGGATGTTAGGCTATGTGACTCCTGGACAGGTCACACAGTGGTGCAAGCATATCATGCTACCTACGACATGTCAGGTACATGTGGCATTACACAGTCCTCAGTCATGTGGCCCCTCATGTTCACTATTTGCTTACATACACAACATGCTGTCACGGAGTACTGTCCATGCCTACATATCCCACATCTACATACCTGGCAGCATTCTAGCTCCACCAGCTCATACTGCTAACAACCATACAGGTGTCGGTGTGGCAGATATATCGTGTAGATGTCATTGTGACAGATACATCACACATGGTGCATACACATCACCTTTGCATAGCGACAGTCATCCACTGGGTATCACATGGATACTGTCCCTATACATGCATATCACATTGTACATGGTTGCTGTACACACACATGCCCCACATGGTGCTGTGGTTGCCATATTCCACTGTGGCATTGGTACACATCTGCAGGGCCACACATATCTGGACTATGTGTGTTGCTGGTACATTGGTAGCCTTTGTACTTGTGCCATACACACATCTACACATGGGCAGGGTTACAATAACACATTCGTGGTGTACCTTCCACAACGGCTACAACTTTACATGTCACGGTATAGTCATGCCGTGATGTATACCAGGCTCAGACAGTTTACATATGCAGATGACAGATGGGGAACACATCTGTACTCATCTGCATACCACTTACACAGGGGTGTCATCTACTCTGCCATGGGCCATGTCCTCCGCATTACTGATGCATGTAGTACTCCTACATGGCGTTTGCAGTGGGCTGGGTGAATGAAGCACTCCTGCATATGTGCACACATGCCACATTGCTTAGCCTGGGCTTCTGTGTTACCTCCGCAGACTAGACACACACCATGCTGTGGAACATAGGTCCTGTGCACATCCCACAGGGACACACTGTGGCACTGGTCATGTGATAGCTCCCTTGCTGATAGGGTGACACATACACATGGTACCACCACAACGGCAGTACTGTGTAGACATGCAGTTGACATCCACCTCTGCTGTTCAGTGGACACTACCATGGGGGGGTGACACTACTGTGTACATTGCACATGTGTTTACACATGGACCTGCCAGACGTCATTGTTGCACACATTGCACCTGCTACAGATCGTTTGGACATGGTTACTTGCTGTTCCTTCCATTTCATGTGGCTATTCTGCTACTACTCTGTCCCATATGTGCAGGCCATACATATCCTGTTAATGTACATAACACTAAGCCATACCTCCATCATGCATGCTATGCCTGTGATACTGTGTATGATGTCTGAACATATCCATCATGACAGCTTTACATTACACATACTTGACATAGTCACCCCTACTGCGAGACATACGTGCACGTCGTGCGCACATTACGTATGACATCGACAGTATATGCCCATACACATGTGTGCTGTGACACTATACATACATGTCCTATCCCCTGCTGTGGCACTTCATTGTTGGACATCCACTGCCAGCATCAGCATGGGTGGTGGCATTGTTCTGTGTTTTAAATCCCTATGGCGGCCCTTGGGTTATCCCGGCTGTGTACATGATGTCCCACTGCTGTGCACACGGTGTCCACAGTCGTTGGCATGCTCAGCGGGTTAGTACTACATAACCACCTTTCACCACTCTCTGCTTTATGGACAGGTATCTTTACTTACAAACACCGTTCACATACAGTGCAGATTCGTCATACATATCATGCGTTACACACCAGTACATCTCGTGGGTTCTACATACCTTTCCTGTGTTGGTTTCCCTATTCCATTAGAGTCTCGCTAGTTACAACAAAACGGCTCGACTGAGAATAAAGTATTTGTTCGGTATGAACATACAGTTTGAATATCCTGGGAGTCTTCCTTATATCCGTCGTCACCTGCGGCATGTGGGTTCATCACACCAATAGCTGTTCCTCGGTGTGTACTTATGCGCATATCACCTGTGCATCTCCTCCATTCGTACGGTACGCGTCGGAACTAGGGCATGGTTCATTCCTCGTCTGGGCGTTGGTTATTTGCACTACCTTCGTGGGGATGGTATGTATTGTGTTATGTTATGTGTGACTGCAGCCGCTATGTGTGGTGCCAGGTACATTTCGCTGTGGTGTTAGCCGTGGATTGTGTGTGTTGGGTATGGTATTATGTTCGACATGTGGGTGTCCGTGTCCTGGCGGCAGCTACCGATGGCGCTTTGCATTCGGATGTGTAACATAGCTCTTGTATTCCTGTACACAACGGATGCAGGTATGCATCCGCTGCTGATAGTGTTTCCCACGCGAGATGTTGCGGGTATGCCGCTGTCATTGACTGCCTGTATGATTTTGCTGCTATTTCGGCTTGTATCCCTTTGATATGTGCGATGGGGTATATCGGCGGCTGTGGGTGACGGGTACGGGTTGTGGGCCTTGCATTTATACATACACGGTATGCTTGTGTGTGTGCTCCATCCCTGCCTGGGGAGCTGCAAGTTACCTGTCTGTTGTTCTAGGAGTGTAGGTTTTGTTGATGTCGTCTGGTGTTGGTACCGCCTGCATGTGTGCTTCCTGCATGTATTCCTCCGTCACATCGGTAGTATGTCTGCGGCTGTTCGTACGTGCCGACTATCCCTTGGCATTTTGTCACGGATATTTACGGTCATTGTGGTCCTGTACTTGGGACGGCCTGTATGCTACCAGTTGCCACCTATTCGGGTGGCGATTGCTTGTTTCACACTCGTAGAACACACAGCGGTGTTTACGGGACGATACGTGGCCACGATCGGTGCCGTGGTAGCACATGCGTATTTACGCGGTACATGACTATTGCTGCGTAACGTTGGCGACGTATCGTTTTGAAATTAACATATCGGCGCCATACATACGGTCATGGTTTGTACATGCGTCCTTTGCATCTCATGTTGGCTATACTCCTGTGGTACATTCTGGGACATTTTCGCTTTGCATCGTTTTACGTCGCCACGCGCCTAGCCAGTGAGGAGCTCTCAGTACTACTTTGTGGGTACTGCTGTACATACGCCTGTGGTTCCTATACTGTATGCCTACACATGTTATTCCACTCCGCCTGTCACATGTCACCTACATACACATTTTACAGTGGCACACACATTACACTCGCACAGCGGAACACACGACACCCTCACCTCACACATACCCATACTGCCGCTTTCGCAGGGATGGTTGCACACAGTACCTACGTTGACCGCATCGCCGGCAGCGGTGTCTACCTCCGCCCTCATATCTTAAGAATATTACCCGCACATGTCCTGTTACTGTATCGTGGCCTGGCGATCATCCCGACTCGCGAATATGCATTTAGGTGGGTTGACCTTTCCATAGGTGGCGTTCCCTGCTCTGTCCACCCTCCCGGATAGTCGGGTTGTCGTTCACTATGTTTACTATGTAGAGGTTTCGCGTCTTACTTCTCTGTAACCTTGCATCCCTGTGATTCCCTGTTTAACCTGTTGTACTTTATATCTGTGTATGTGTACATATATTTTTACGTGTGTAATGATATCTATTTCCATATCTGTGTATGCACATATGTACATGTGTAGACACCTTGCGCTGAACGTGGCAGCATACGGCTACGCCGTCTGCTGTCGGACCCGCGAGCGGTTGAGGTGTTGGCGTTCCATGCTCCGCTGGCTGTTGGGTGTGCAGTGTTTGGGTGCTACCTATGTTGGAGTCACACATGGGACCGCCCATACGGTACACATTACGGGCGGCCATGTTTGTGTGCCGTCCATTTCACTGTGTGTGCAGGTAGGGAGGTGTCAGTCCATGGGGCCTATGCTGTCAGAGTATGTGCTATACATTCCCTCTTTGCCAAGGCATAGGCATATTGGGTACGCCTCCGTCTGCCTACTGGGGCTGGCACAGTGTGTTCATGGTGCTGAACGCCCTGTGCCTGTGCTTGCCTTGGCAGTTGTGGCGGGCTTGGTGGCCCTACACCATTATGTCCCTGCAGCAGCTGTCTGCGCAGGATCATATTATGTAACATAGCACATACTATGAATATGTGGGCACATGTGCCTGGAGAGTACTGCAGGGCTCCACCGGATGTATCCAAGCACCGAAACCGTGATTTCAACATCCCAAACACACGCTCTATGATTATTCTGGTTTGTGCGTGTGCCTCATTATGGCGTTCTTGCATGTGTGTGTGTGCATTTCTGATGGGTGTCATCATCCACGGCTCCAGTGCATAGCCAGCATCCCCCACAAGGTGACCTTGTGTGATGTCCCCCCTGGCGAATACCTGATACAGCTGTGAGGCATGCCAGATATGGGAGTCGTGGTAGCTTCCAGGGCTGCCAGCACACACATCCATGATAATGCCCTGCGCATTGCACACGACCTGGCAATTGATGGAGGGGAATCCCTTGCGGTTTATGTAGCGTCTACCCTGCTCCCCGGGTGGTGACTTGATTTCTATGTGCGCATAGTCTATCGCACCCAGTACCTCCGGTATTGTGCCACACGGTGGAAGTGGCGATATTGCTAGCCAACTCCTCCTGAGATCTGGGGAAGTATATATACTCATGGGCATGTCGTAACATGGCATCCAGAAACTGGTGTAGTACCCTGGATGCTGATGCCTGTGAGATGCCCATTATATCCCGGTTGGCCTTTGAAAGGTACCTGTTGCCAGTATTCGCAAGCTTACACATACCTTTGTGTCCACTGGGATGGGCTCCCTCTGTTGTCTCTTGTTCTCAGGTGTGGCCGGCACAGCTCCACTATTTGCTGTAACGTGTCCCTGTCCACCCTGTAACGCTCTACTATTTCCAGGTCTTGCAGCCCCTGGTAGGTCGCCCTTGGTCTGAACACTCTCCTTCTCCTCTGAGGCCTACGGTAGTTGTCGGCACCCTCCTCCGCAACTCCGTCTGTCTCTAACACATGCCGATGCATCACGGCCACGGCAGCACCCAACATATACATTTTAAAAGTTCCCCGTGTGTTTACACCCTAAAGTGCGGCGTTTGGGAATACGCGCTGTGTGTTGTGTGCATTCACACTTTATAGTGTTGTGCTGTACACCCGGTGATGTCATTGGGTGTGTCTGTGCTGCCGTATCTGTGGGTTATCTTCCGTGTTTTACCGTTGGCACTGCAACGCTGTTGCCTTTGGTGTTACATTACACTTGCCTGCATTGGTTTAGCTTTACACCTTACTTTACTGTTTCTGCATGTTGCACCTACTATTTCCTGGAGTGCATCCTGCAGGCACATGGCATCTCATGCATTTTGTCTGCCGCCGTTATGCTACCTCTCTACTTGGCTGTGCTGTATCCGTTCTTCGCTCTTTGCAATTCTGCTACATCCCCTACTTTCTTTGCATTCATATGCCTCCCCTTTCCCGTTTTGCGGGATTCTGCATGCAGAGTTGTCAGCTGCCGCCGATTGCCCTTCGTGGGTTGATTGGTGTTGATTGCTCATTACGACTCCAATTACACTGCTTCTGCATTTCCTCATATTCTCCGCATCACCTTCCTGTATCCGTGGTTGTTGACGGGGTGGCCGTCACATGACTGGGTTGGGGAACGTAGTCCTCCTCGTGCACATGCATCTGTGCGCGCATTGTGTACTCTCAGCGCATCTATTTCCTCACATGCCGGTCCTGATGCTGTGATGTGCATTGTACAGCCCATGTTTGCTGGGCTCCAATGTGCTTCCTCCTACAGTGGCACACCCCTCTGCGATTGACATGTATTCCCTCTAGGCCACTCCTCGGTGTATTACGCTGCCGTTTGGTGCAGCCTTACGCCGCGGGGTTTTTGCGATTCAGTATTATCTGCCTCATTTGCATGGCATTGACTACTAATACATGGTTACGGCGCCGGACACCGCCGCCACTCCTTGGCAACCCTTGGGCTGTGGTTGTGGCTTTCCATGCATACTATGGTGTATTGTGGCTGTGATGCTGATGTGTCTTATACTGCTCTTTTATGACATTGTCATATTATTTCATTGTTCCGCACCTTCCGCGGACATGTCCTGGGGTTCTGCTGTGGTTTTTGCGTACATACCATTTATGTCGTTATTTACATTTTCTGCATGTTTTCTTTTGACATTCTCGGTGTCTTTCACCATTGGCATGTTGCACAAGTATGACACCTGACGTTGGCAGCCTTCCGTTACTCCTATGTCATGTTTGGATATATGTAAACCATTTTTTTTTGGTTTACATTGCCATGCCGTTATGCTACGCCTGCGCCACTTCGTGAATCGCTACTTGCCTTCATTTGCATGGTGCAACACCGCACATGGGGTGTTTAACATACCTACGCCAGCGGCGGCGCAACTCAGGCGTACGCCGGTGGTGCATGTGGAATTGGATCGTACCTGAATCGCTCGGCGGCCATGTCTGGCGTTGTGGCGCCTACGCCATGCGTGCGCCTGGCGCAAGGTTCATGAATCCCGGGGAGTGCTTTTTCATCTGACACATAGTTGTTTTCCCTTGATTTATTTGCCTGCATCAAGGCTATTTTCTGGAACTGTTAGGTGAAAAATTGGCCTAGTATATTGTGCTGTTACATGCAGATTTCATTGAAAAGCTATTTCAAAGTACATGTTACAGTATAGCAGAAACTCTATGAGAGGGAAAATTTTATTTTTTAAAATGAAAAATAAGTACTGGTGTGCATTTGTATAGCCAGGCATACTGCATCTAGGCTATGGTATACAAATTAAGTTTTAATGGGGTAACATTTTGCCCTGCCTAGGGGTGCCATGTCTCCCATATTTAGATGCACAAATGAGGCTAAATTATATAACTAAGCCAGCAAAGAAGATTATTGTGTGCTCACTCAGTACTGGTTATATCAGTAAACATCCAGTTAAATCTAATGTAGTAGTTTAAGTGTTAATGTATGTAATGCACCTGTAATTCCAAATTGAAGATATTTAACCTGGACAATGGGGCAGTTCTGCTGCAGGAGCTAGCAGCACAGGAGTGTGGTATGCAAATTAGAAGAGTATGGCTGCAGGAAGTTGGTATATGATCACAGAAATCAGGCTTCTGCCCTGCTGGTATTCTTCGGTGTGTAGATACAAGTTAACAGGTGCTCCTGCAAGTCTCCTTTATAGTCAGATTTAAAAAAAATGTAACCTGGTGAGTGTCTCGGGTGCAGTATATGAATACTTTATACAGAATACTGTGGTCATCATTAACCATTTCTCACCAAGTGTATAAAAGCCACATTGTGCTGGCTGTACCAGAAATGTTTATTCACATCCATAATCTATATGAGCAGGATCTGCAGTTGTAGCCCAGGCAAAAGGTAGCTGCAGAATGTCACAATTGAATATCTTAACAGACCTGCTTACCTTCACAGCCTTTTTCATGATGACATTCCCTGCTCATCCATCAGATTCTTTTCTCTATCTGGTACTTCTTTCTTTTGCATAGTAACGCCATTATTTCTACATGCCAGGCAGCAAACTTTCTTTCATTACTTCTTCCTACTATACAACATTGCTCTTCTCTTGAATGTGAGGCTCTCTATGCTATATGATCAGGGACTGCATGTTTTGTGGGTGGTTAACAAGTTTTAAGAAAGTATGCTCAGTATATCTGCATTTATTGTTTCTGCAGCCCAGCAGCACTAGGCAGAATGATGTGATCACAGCCATGAATGCTGAATGCCTCCTCAGGTTACTGTGAGTCTGAGTGGTTAAAACACGCTGCTGCACAATCCATAAATTCCATAATGCTAAGGAAGCTGAGCAAACATGATCTTTTATTGTCAGGGTTATGTTTCAACCTTGACACTTCATTCAGTCTTTTGTCAGCATCTTTTTGTCTGTACTAAGAGAAAGGAAACAATAGCTTAATTTCAGCTGTCTGCGACCTTGATGGTTTTCATTCGTGTAAGATTTCTAGCCCCAGTACAGAATCATGTAAACAAGGCTAATCTTTTCATTTCATTTCGAAAACTTACTGAAATGTTATATTTTAAGTATGTTCAGTCTGGTAAAAGCAAAAGGTTTTACAGAAACTGATCATCAAGTTAACAATGTTTAAAAATATTTAAAAAATGTTTCATGCACAGTTTAAATTTTGTTTAATTTCATTTGTTGTATATTTTTCTTTAGTTAGTAAAGGAAGACTAAAGAACAAAATTCTCATAGCACAGAAACATCTTGAGATATCTGTACATCTGTAGCACCCATAGCAAGATATCACAGGAGATGTGTTGCATTACATTGCTCTATATATATATATATATATATATATATATATATATATATATATATATATGTGTGTGTGTGTGTGTGTGTGTGTGTGTGTGGAGTTAGTATATATAGTTGAGGGGGTGGAGTTACTAAAGGGTAAGTCTGAAGTAACACTGAATGTCAGTGGCAGGTATAAGAGGGTAAACAGATGAAACAGACTGGCCTTTTATATTTTCTACTCAAAATGTGACATCTGTGTGAACTTGCCTCAGAACCTGAGCATTTACCTGGCTTAGCTGTAGTACTCGGAGTATAGAGGCACAACTGTCCAATATCTGGCATATGTAAAGTCAGTTGCATTCTGTTTTTAGTTTCACTTCTGTAATGCATGCAAAGCAGCACAACATTTTGTTGATACATTCTGTGCTCTTTTCTCAGGGGTAAATATTATTGTCATATAAGTGCCTTACAGGTAGAAGCATTTACCACGTACACTTTTATAGTACATACCCTCGGGAACATGAATAGCTGCTAGGAGATGTCCTCTTGTTTTGTGGGCCTATAGTGGCTTAAAGGTCTTTTTTTAAACATGTTTTTTCTGTCACATCAGCACCACAAGAAGAAAACAATTAAGTTGTTTTACAGCAATACTAGAATACAAAAAGAAAACAAATCTGTTTTACAGCATTATCAGTTGTCTTAGCAATAGAAGTTAAAATACACAAGCAATGTGTTGCATCGTTTCCCACTGTGAATTCAGCGTAATGCAAAATTTGAAACCATAATATTAACCTTAATATTAACCTTACTCTCCTTACCCTGGAAAAGGCCAAGTGCAATAAAACAGAAAATTAATGGCCTCATAATTGTTTCCCTTCTGTGTGCATGTGTGTGTGTGTGTGTGTGTGTGTGTGTGTGTGTGTGTGTGTGTGTGTGTGTGTGTGTGTGTGTGTGTGTGTGTGTGTGTGTGTGTGTGTGTGTGTGTGTGTGTGTGTGTGAGAGATCTTGCTTTAGAGACTTAGGGGGCAACAGGAGAAAGCACATTATACATAAATTCTGGTATGAGGAAAAACACTGGGAGCATATGAGACAATGCAATATATTTTCTAAGGATCCTCGTTGACACTAAGCAAACTAGAGGGTTGTGTATTAAAAGATGAAACACTCCTTACATGCTTTTTATACCTTAAGCCTTCAGCACCATAGATTAAAGCAGAAGATTGACTTAATAATCATTAAGAGTATAGAGTACTAATAAACATGTATATAGTCACATGTAATTGTATGGTTTATGCAGATCTGAGGGGGAAAATAGTCTTTTGGTTAAGTGGGATCTACACCTTATCTAAAAGGTAGTTGGGAGGGCCTCAGTATAAGTACTTTTTTTTCAGATGACTGCTGCTTAGTTGACAGAACTAATCTGCCAATAAATATCTTTGAACTTAAAGGAGAACTTAGTATTTGTCTTTTCTTTAACTGGACAAAAGGGAGAAGCTAGAGATCAGACCTCTTCACCCCAGACCAGGAGAAGCCACTACCACTCCAAGAAAGCCAAAGGAATTACCAGCCAAATAACAGGATAAGCAAATCCAATGAGAAGCACTTAAGTACTAAGGACCTCCAAAATACTAGGCAAGTTACCCTGTTTTATTTTTGTTTACCTCAGCACCAGCTTGTAGGAGGCTGAATTTTTACTTGCCACCTCAGATCTGGGACTGCATATCACAATTTTTAGTATCTATAAGTAGGGAAATAGAAAGACATTGGCCAATCATTCCTTACCTGCCATGAAATTCGGTGTTTCTATGAAATGGAATATGCATTATATACTTTTATGTTTTACATGGAGGGGATCTCACTGAGAAGATACTACAGACCCTTTGACAGGAGTAAACCCTGTAAATATTGTTCATCTCCAGACAAAATGGAATGCAAACAGATTAATTTTAATGTTATTATCATTGATGCTTTTCCTAGCTTTCTGTGTCCAACATACTTAATTGCTCTA
Organism: Protopterus annectens; assembly: GCF_019279795.1. NCBI lineage: Eukaryota > Metazoa > Chordata > Ceratodontiformes > Protopteridae > Protopterus > Protopterus annectens. The sequence goes on from NC_056728.1 coordinate 599,721,755, forward strand.
TATTTTTTTCGGTTCTCCCTTCACAGTTCTGCACAGCCAGCCCACCTCACTGTCTTAATTAGGCATCAAGAACTGCAGTTCTGCTGCTGTTTGTGACTGACACTTGAGACTTCTTAGTCTTGATAAGGCAGATTCAGGTGTCTCCTCGTAGTCTATACTATCCCATATTGTCTGTACAGCTGCACAGTTAACAGCAGTTCGCAACCCTTTATTGGCCAAAAGTGGAAGCATTTCCCTTATGTTTAGTTAGTGCTGCTGCTGGTGAAGTGATCCCTGATCTTCATGCAAAGATTTCTCCATTAACTAATTCTTTCAGAGGAGTTTTGCTTCTTCTGTTTTCCATGCATTATACTTTATTGATATGATAGTCTTAGGTTGTAAAACTATGGACAGTAATCAACAAAGCAACAAAAAGAATATATTTTTTTATACTTTATGCAGGATGACACAAATCTGTTTCTGAGATAACACAGGGTTAGAATATGAATTCTGCCTTCTTTAATAATCCCTGTATCTTATTGTCTGTTCTGTTACTACCATTTTTTCACTCATGTGCCCTCGCTGCCCATCTTTTCTCCTCACATCTTCCAGCTACTCACATTCATCCCAGTTTAATAGCATAATCTTCCGGAGCAGTGTTTGCATTCTAGATTACAGTAAGACTGTCCACCCAAAGAAGATGGAAATCTATCAGTTTC